>NC_053023.1:146734143-146858305 GCF_003073215.2 Triticum urartu
ATGGTTATGTAGATCTCCTTCCTTGTAACCGACTCTGTGTAACCCTAGCCCCCTCCGGTGTCTATATAAACCGGAGGGTTTAGTCCGTAGGACCAACAACAACAACAATCATACCTTAGGCTAGCTTCTAGGGTTTAGCCTCTCTGGTCTCGTGGTAGATCAACTCTTGTACTACTCATATTATCAAGAACAATCAAGCAGGACGTAGGGTATTACCTCCATAAAGAGGGCCCGAACCTGGGTAAACATCGTGTCCCCTACCTCCTGTTACCATCCGCCTAGACGCACAGTTCGGGATCCCCTACCCGAGATCCGCCGGTTTTGACACCGACATGCTCCCACTCACTTTCTTGTAAATACAGGCTTCACCGCAAGTCTGTATAAAACTATATGATTTGATGAACTCATAACAGCATATATTCCAACTCTGAGATGTTTGCACTAGTCCATAGATGGATCGCTGGAGCTTGCACACTTTGTTAGCACCTTTAGGATTGACAAAACCTTCTTGTTGTATCATATACAACTCTTCCTTAAGAAATCCATTAAGGAATGCAGTTTTGACATCCATTTGCCAGATTTCATAAAATGTGGCAATTGCTAACATGATTCGAACAGACTTTTAAGCATCAATACGAGTGAGAAAATCTCATCGTAGTCAACACCTTGAACTTGCCGATTTTTTTTGACAATTGGAGCTTTGTAGATAGGAACACTACTATCAGCGTCCGTCTTCCTCTTGAAGATTCATTTATTCTCAATGGCTTGCCGATCAACGGGAAAGTCCACACTTTGTTCTCATACATGGATGCTATCTTAGATTTCATGGCCTCAAGCCATTTTGCGGAATCTGGGCTCATCATCGCTTCCTCATAGTTCGTAGGTTCGTCATGGTCTAGTAACTTGACTTCCAGAAAGGATTACTGTACCACTCTAGTGCGGACCATACTCTGGTTGACCTATGAGGTTCGGTAGTAACTTGATCTAAAGTTTCATGATCATCATCATTAGCTTCCTCACTAATTGACGTAGGAATCACTGGAACTGATTTCTGTGATGAACAACTTCCCAATTCAGGAGAAGGAACAATTACCTCATCACGTTCTACATTCCTCCCACTCACTTCTTTCGAGAGAACCTTCTTCTCTAGAAAGGATCCGTTCTTAACAACGAATATCTTACCTTCGGATTTGTGACAGAAGGTGTACCCAACAGTTTCCTTTGGGTATCCTATGAAGATGCATTTCTCCGATTTGGGTTCGAGCTTATCAGGTTGAAACTTTTTCACATAAGCATTACAACCCCAAACTTAAAGAAATGACGGCTTAGGTTTCTTGCTAAACCACAATTCATACGGTGTTGTCTCAACGGATTTTTAGACGGTACCCTATTTAACGTGAATGTAGTTGTCTTTAATGCATAACCCCAAAACAATAGTGGTAATTCGGTAAGAGACATCATAGATTGCACCATATCTAATAAAGTACGGTTATGACGTTCGGACACACAATTACATTGTGGTGTTCCAGGTGGCGTTAGTTGCGAAACTATTCCACATTGTTTCAAATGAAGACCAAACTTGTAACTCAAATATTTGTTTCCACTATCAGATCGTAGAAACTTTATTTTCTTGTTACGGTGATTTTCCACTTCACTCTGAAATTCTTTGAACTTTTCAAATGTTTCAAACTTCTGTTTCATCAAGTAGAGATACCCATATCTTCTCAAATCACATGTGAAGGTCAGAAAATAATGATACCCTCCGCAAGCCTCAACACTCATCGGACCGCATACATCGGTATGTTATTTACAATAAGTCAGTGGCTCGCTCCATTGCTCCGGAGAACGGAGTCTTAGTCATCTTTCCCATGAAGCATGGTTCACAAGCATCAAGTGATTCATAATCAAGTGATTCCAAAAGTCCATCAGCATGGAGTTTCTTCATGCGCTTTACACCAATATGACCTAGACGGCAGTGCCACAAATATGTTGCACTATAATTATCAACTTTGCATCTTTTGGCATCAATATTATGAATATGTGTATCACTACGATCGAGATTCAATAAACCATTTATATTGAGTGTATGACCACAGAAGGTTTTATTCATGTAAATAGAACAACAATTATTCTTTGAATTAAATGAATAACCGTATTGCAATAAACATGATCCAATCATATTTATGCTCAACGCAAACACCAAATAACATTTATTTTAGGTTCAACACAAATCCCGAAGGTAAAGGGAGTGTGCGATGGTGGTCTTATCAACCTTGGAATTACTTCCAACACACATCGTCACCTCGCCGTCAACTAGTCTTTGTTCATTTTGTAACTCCTGTTTCAAGTTACTAATCATAACAACTGAACCAGTATCAAATACCCAGGGGCTACTATGAACACTAGTAAAGTACACATCAATAACATGTATATCATATATACTTTTGTTCACTTTGCCATCCTTCTTATCCGCCAAGTATTTGGGGCAGTTTCGCTTCTAGTGACCATTTCCTTTGTAGTAGAAGCACTCAATTTCAGGCTTGGGTCTAGCTTTGGGCTTCTTCATGGGAGTGGCAACTTGCTTGCCATTCTTCTTGAAGTTCCTTTTCTTTCCCTTGCCTTTTTACATGAAACTAGTGGTCTTGTCAACCATCAACACTTGATGCTTTTCTTGATTTCTACCTTCACCGATATCTGCATCGTGAAGAGCTCGGGAATCATTTTACGTCATCCCTTGCATATTATAGTTCATCACTAAGTTCCAGTAACTTGGTGATAGTGACTAGAGAACTCTGTCAATCACTATCTTATCTGGAAGATTAACTCCCACTTGATTCAAGCAATTGTAGTACCCAGACAATCTGAGCACATGCTCACTGGTTGAGCTATTCTCCTCCATCTTGTAGGTAAATTACTGTCATAGGTCTCATACCTCTTGACACGGGCATGAGTCTGAAATACTAATTTCAACTCTTGGAACATCTTATATGCCCCGTGTTGTTCAAAACGTTTTTGAAGGCCCGGTTCTAAGCCGTAAAGCATGGTGCACTAAACTATCAAGTAGTCATCATACCGAACTTTGCCAAACGTTCATAACGTCTGCATCTGCTCCTGCAAAAGGTCCGTCACCTAGCGGTGCATCAAGGACATAATTCTTATGTGCAGCAATGAGGATAATCCTCAGATCTCGGACCTAGTCCGCATCATTGTTACTAAAATCTTTCAACATAGTTTTCTCTAGGAACATATCATAAATAAAACGGAGAAGTTATACGTGAGCAATTGATCTACAACATAGATATGCAAATACTATCAGGACTAAGTTCATGATAAATTTAAGTTCAATTAATCATATTACTTAAGAACTCCCACTTAGATAGACATCCCTCAATTCATCTAAATGATCACGTGATCCATATCAACTAAACCATATCCGATCATCACGTGAGATGGAGAAGTTTTCAATGGTGAACATCACTATGTTGATCATATCTACTATATGATTCACGCTCGACCTTTCGGTCTCAGTGTTCCGAGGCCATATCTGCATATGCTAGGCTCGTCAAGTTTAACTCGAGTATTCTGGATGTGCAAAACTGGCTTGCACCCGTTGTATGTGAACGTAGAGCTTATCACACCCGATCATCACATGGTGTCTCAGCACGAAGAACTGTCGCAACGGTGCATACTCAGGGATAAAACTTATACCTTGAAATTTTAGTAAGGGATCATCTCATAATGCTACCGTCGTACTAAGAAAAATAAGATGCATAAAGGATAAACATCACATGCAATCAAAATATGTGACATGATATGGCCATCATCATGTTGTGCCTTTGATCTCCATCTCCAAATTACTGTCATGATCTCCGTCGTCACCGGCATGACACCATGATCTCCATCATCTTGATCTTTACCAACGTGTCATCACATGGTCGTCTCGCCAACTATTGCGTTTGCAACTAATGCTATCGCATAGTGATAAAGTAAAGAAATTATATGGCGCTTGCATATTATGCAATAAAGAGAGAACCATAAGGCTCCTGGAAGTTGCCGATAACTTTAACAAAACATGATCATATTATACAACAATTTATATATCATCACGTCCTAACCATATCACATCACAACATGCCCTGCAAAAATAAGTTAGACGTCCTCTACTTTGTTGTTGCAAGTTTTACGTGACTGCTACAGGCTTCAGCAAGAACCATTCTTACCTATGGCATAAAAACCACAACGTGGTATAGTGATTGCTTTTTGATCTTTAGAAAGAATCCTGTTCATTGACTCCGATTCAACTAAAGTTGGAGAAACATACACCCACTATAGCCACATGTGTGCGAAGCACGTCGGTAGAACCAGTCACGCATAAGCGTACGCGTAATGTCGGTCTGAGCCGCTTCATCCAACAATACCGCTGAATCAAGAATCAACTAGTGACGGCAAGCAATATGTATATACTCACGCCCACAACTCCTTTGTGTTCTACTCGTGCATATAACATCTACGCATAGACCTGGCTCGGATGCCACTGTTGGGGAACGCAGTAATTTCCAAAAAATTCCTATGCACACGCAAGATCCATCTAGGTGATGCATAGCAACGGAAGGGGAGAGTATTGTCCACGTACCCTCATAGACCGACAGTGGAAGCGTTATAACAACGCGGTTGATGTAGTCGTACGTCTTCATGATCTGACCGATCCTAGCACCGAATGTACGGCACCTCCGCAATCTGCACACGTTCAGCTCGGTGACGTCCCACGAACTCTAATCCAGCTGAGGTTGAGGGAGAGTTTCATCAGCACGACGATGTGATGATGGTGATGATGAAGTTACCGACGCATGGCTTCGCCTAAGCACTACAACGATATGACCGAGGTGGAAATCTGTGGAAGGGGGCACCACAGACGGCTAAAACAATCAACTTGTGCGTGGGGTGCCCCCCTCCCCCGTATATAAAGGAGTGGAGGAGGGGGAGGGCCGTCCCTCTCATGGCGCGGCCAAGGGGGAGTCCTACTCCCGGTGGGAGTAGGATTCCCCCTTCCCTAGTTGGAGTAGGAGAGGAAGGAAGGGGGGAGAGAGGGAAGGAAAGGGGGCCGGCCCCCCACCCAATTTGGATTGGGCTTGGGGGGGCTCCACCTTGGCCGCCTCCTCCTCTCTCCCACTAAGGCCGAATAAGGCCCATACACTCCCCGGGGGGTTCCGGTAACCCCCTGGTACTCCGGTAAATGCCCGAACTCACCTGGAACCATTCCAATGTCCAAACATAGCCTTCCAATATATCAATCTTTATGTCTCGACCATTTAAAGACTCCTCGTCATGTCCGTGATCATATCCGAGACTCCGAACTACCTTCGGTACATCAAAACTCGTAATACCGATCGTCACCGGACGTTAAGCGTGCGGAGCCTACGGGTTCGAGAACTATGTAGACATGACCGAGACTCACTTCCGGTCAATAATTAATAGTGGAACCTGGATGCTCATATTGGTTCCTACATATTCTACGAAGATCTTTATTGGTCAAACCAAACAACAACATACATCATTCCCTTTGTCATCGGTATGTTACTTGCCCGAGATTCGATCGTCGGTATCTCAATACCTAGTTCAATCTCGTTACTGGCAAGTCTCTTTACTCGTTCTGTAATGCAACATCTCATAACTAACTAATTAGTCACATTGCTTGCAAGGCTTATAGTAATGTGCATTACCGAGAGGGCCCAGAGATACCTCTCTGATACACGGAGTGACAAATCCTAATCTTGATCTATGCCAACTCAACAAACACCATCGGTGACACCTGTAGAGCATCTTTATAGTCACCCAGTTACGCTGTGACGTTTAATAGCACACTAAGTGTTCCTCCAGTATTCGGGAGTTGCATAATCTCATAGTCATAGGAACATGTATAAGTTATGAAGAAAGCAATAGCAATAAACTAAACGATCATTTATGCTAAGCTAACAGATGGGTCTTGTCCATCACATCATTCTCTAATGATGTGATCCCGTTCATCAAATGACAACACATGTCTATGGTCAGGAAACTTAATCATCTTTGATTAACAAGCTAGTCAAGTAGAGGCATACTTGGGACACTCTGTTTTGTCTATGTATTCACACATGTACTAAGTTTCCGGTTAATACAATTCTAGCATGAATAATAAACATTTATCATGATATAAGAAAATATAAAGAACAACTTTATTATTGCCTCTAGGACATATTTCCTTCAGTAACATCATGTGAAAAAGTGAAATATTTCATGGTCATGCTAATAATATGTTGACACTAATATAGGTAGTACATTCATAAATTCATAGATCAAGATCCTATCTGCACTACATCTAATTAGCCACTCCTTGACAGAGATTCTCTCTACATTATCCAAGTATTAAGGTTGCATTCGCTTGAAAATAATTTTGAATGAATAGTAGGTGCATAGTTTCCTGCGGTAAGATCCTTTCAGGCCGTCCGATTCACGGGAATGACATTGTTGATTCCTCCCGAAAGGCCTTCTATCATTTAATTTTCATGGGAACAAGAACATCTAGCCCGATCTCATGTTTTCCTGGATGGTCGAGGCGAAGCACATGTTGAGACTAAAATATTGTCATACAACCAATAAACAACTCAATGGTGAGGCATAGGTTGGATTATTTGCATGCAGCTGCATACAGAATTTTGAATATACACTCTCAATCAAGTTTCCTTCAACAGTTGATATCTCTATCCGAACGCATGCCTCTTAGCATTTCCTACGTTTTTTATTCCTATGTTTTAAGACTACAATCTTTCTCCATTCTACATTTTCCACGGATTCTCTGGTTTAGATTCCTATGGCCCGATCGGGGCTTGAGTATAAAATGGACAATTGGCTTAAGTAAAATGTCATATTATTGATGTCGTCATTTCATTAGATGCCTTACACAAACATTTATCGTTAGTGATAATAATATAATGCAAGTCTTTTTCATTTACCATCACCATCGTAGATTACTTGCTAGATTAAACTCCACTAACGGACACCTTTGCCACTAGTAATTACTCATCTAAATTGGCTAAGAGACCATAAATAACCAGAGACAGTTATGCATATGTAAATTAAACATGGGATATCAAAACAATCTGAACATAAATAAAAATTTCATCGCACTATCAATATCACCACTACACCAGATGTACCATAATGATGATAGACAGCTCATATGGCCATTGTATTGATCAAAAAAAGGTAGAGATTACATCTAAACTAATGTCATCAACATGTAGTTCATGAGATGGACTACTCACAACTCATAATGAAACAATGATGATTGATGTTGATGAAGATGAGGATGAATTTCCCCTCCAATAGAATAACAAATCATGGCTGAAATGAAAATTGTCTCGAAACGCACAATGGCGATGAAGAAAAAATGATTGGTAAATATGATGGGGTCTAGGTGTATATAAAGCACCGTGGTTAAGGGAAAGTTTCGAGGCGCCCTTTGTAGGAGCCCTATGGTGCCTAGGGTGGACGCCCGAGGCCTTTCATGCAGTTGTCCTTCTGCATTCTAAGACCCTCAAACTTTTCTAGATCTTTTCGAGGTCCATAGGTATTTTATTTATCTAATAAGAAAGGCAGATTACAGGATCTGACGTTGGACACTAAATTAATAAACTACTCCATCCGTTTACAAATATAAGATGTTATAACTTTGTTCAGAACCGGAGGTATATAGACACATTTTAGTATGCTTGTTCACTTATTGTCAGTCCATATGTAGTTTATATCAAAATACACAAAACACCTTATGAGCGGAGGGAGCACTGTTGAATAAATTTCAGAAATGTTGCATGAGTGAAGGATAATACGCATAAAACATACATAAATTATAGACATGTTTAGAACATATCAATCCCAACCAATCCAAAACAAAAAAATTAGACCCGGATTGAGAAGAGACACTTGAACATGTCGTGTGCAGATTATTCTAGAACTTGTTTACAAAGTAGGCAAAGTCCATTTGGTCATCCCTGCTGATGCATCCGAGGACCACAACTGGTTTCCTATCTCCTAATAAGCCAAGCAAAAATAAAAGTAAAAACTGATCATGGGTGGAACCCAAGCTTGTTAGCATACTACAAATGACCATTCTACATAGAATAAGAATTAGACGAAATTGACATGTCAATGGCACCGTGGAATGTGATATAAATCAGATAATGTATTTTATAGTATTGCTGTCTTTTCTTTTTTCTTTTTTTAAGGGGAAATGCTGTCTTTTCATGCTGCAGCTAGTCATGAATGGTCAACTTAGGAGTACAATAAGTTGCCAGTTGTATCTTGTCGTGTTACGAGTCGACGTACTTTAGTGATCTGAGATCTTATATTTCTTTCCAGATGGAGTACTAATGAACACTAAAATTTAGTAAGATGTGAGTGTTTACATATATCTTTTTTGTGTGTGTGTGGAAAGTTTATAGTACATCAATAGCCGGACCCCATGTAATGATGCAAGTACTCAAGCAATGCACTTGATTATCCGTCGTTCCACCTGTGTGGCCGTGGGAGGTAAAATCCTCCTCTCCTTCCACCGTCGTTTGAACGGCACACCTGTGCGGCACTCCGCGATCGGCTGGACATGACAGCGAGTGGAGCTAATCATACATTCAACTATAGCAGCTTCACATCATCACCTAATTACGCGGCGAAGAGACCTGGAGGGCAGGGGATCAAACATTCCAATATTCTTTCAGTTTGGATTACGGCGAAGCGGACGGTGGGCCAATAGGGCCATCGACGAGACGGCACTGGCACATCGGCGCCGGATAACTGATCCGGTTAGCAGCAAGTTGAGCGGCAGCCATCAGAAAAACGGGTTCCAGGGCCTTTCCGCATCATTGCTCGCACCTGATCGGCGTCTCGCTTGTACTACGTGCGTTTGTCTCGTGCCGAGTCGGGTGTGACGAGACCTTTGTGCGCGCCTCATCAACGTCCGGCAGGGGAGGTCATGGGGCGCCAGCGGTGGGGGTGGGGGCTTTCGGCTCTTTTATGACGGGTGTACCGTACTGCCGTGTACGTGACGCCTGGGTGATCCATCGGTCGGCCGCGTCCCTTGGCATGTGGGCTCTTCTCTACAAGATCACAACGGCCGTCTGCGCATTTATCTTCTGGTACAGTGCCCATGGCTTGGAAGCTTCTGGTCCCATGCATTCATGTCGTAAGCTCAGCTTGCTACTGTGGCTTTGCTTTTGACCGTACTACTAGGTTGCGTGAGAGCGGTGGCAATGGACGGGAGCCATGGACTTTTTTTGGCTCATGGACTGGACTCATCCGTGGGTTGACAGTAGCTGGGCTACCGCAGCATGAACATGTCCTTTGAGATGTAGAAAGTATTGGAAATGCCAATCGGAAAATAAAGAACCTGGGTACCAGCGCACCTTATATGCAAAAAAAAAAATTAGTAATTTAAAAAAGTTCAAAAAAATTTAAATCTTTTTGGTATCAAACATGATCAAGTATTGTAGTCGTACAAAAAGATTCATTCGAGAATGACTTTCGTTGCATCCTGTGTCGAAGATTTGACACAAAACGCTATATACAAGTACTATATACACTATATTGTTGTCATAAATTTGTCTTTTTTGCCCTGAAGTCAACTGAAATCATTTCTTGCCCAAACTTTTTGTATGAGTACAAAACCTAATCATCTTCAATTCGAACAAGATTTGAAAAATTTTAAACTCTTTTTGAATTACTAATTTTTTTGCGCATATAGGATGCGCGGGTACCCGAGAGCACCAAGTTCCCGTCCAGGGCCAATCTATATTTTCTTCTCATTTTCTTATGGAGTCGGCCTTGGCGTGGTTATAGTAATAACCCAGATATAGAAAAATGAGGCTCCAGGCTTTAAGGGAGCAACTAATCAAAGAGCACTTCCTGGGGAGCCTTCCCAAGGGTCAGTCGCGTGCTCGCAGCCACCTCACGTGTCGCGCTCTGGGCGCTTCCTGCGGATTTTTTTCACGTGTTTTCGTTTTTAGATGTTTTTTTGGTTTTTCCAGCTTTTCTTAGGTTTTGGATAAAAAAATGGCGTGGAAAAACATGTTTTTTCTCCATCCATGAGAGGTACGGATTTATTTCTCGTAGAGTCACGGATTTGTTTCTGCTCAAGGCATGACCGTGTATCTTCCAAAAGGAAAAAAATATGTTTTTTGTTTGTTTGTGTACCACAAGAGGTAAGGATTTACTTCTCCTGGAGGCATGGATTTGCTTCCGCAAGGAGTACGACCGTGCCTCTCGAAAGGTAAAAATGTGCTCCTGGTTTGATTTTTTTCGTAAAAAATATATTTGTCGAAACCTATCAACATGGGATCTAATTTTAAAGATCTCGGCGCGAGGAATCGAAGGGTGAAAATGGTTCGAGATTTGGAAGATCTCGACACGAGGAATCCAAGGGTGAAAACGATTCAAGATTTGGACGCACGGTTTGAGAGATAATATGTTTTGAATAAGACTAGCCACAATGGGTAGTAACATAAACTAGTAACATGCATATGTTACTAGTCTATGTTACTACCTTTATAGTGGGGAGTAACATGTGTGTAGTAACATGCAACACTCCATTTATTAGGTTATGGACTCATCTTGCCTTGATATGTGTGATGTTACTTATACTACTAGTAATTAGCTATGTTACCACTTTGCTCTTTTTCTTTATTTATTGCTTGTCACATCATCTATTTTATCTAGATATGTATGATGTTATTATCTATGTTATTTCCATTGTGGATAGTCTAAATGAATGTACGAAAAGAGAAAGAACTTCTGGGTTACGACAAGTGGTGTGGGGGTGATCTTTGTAAAGAGTGATCTTTAACTATTGATTTCGTTGATTTTCACACCAAATGCATACGAACGACGGGAGCTGTGCATCAGCCTAGTTCCTATTCCGCGCCTTAAGCGTATACCATAATCGCTAACCAGCGCACACTATCCACTACTACATGTATTTCAACGGGCTGGCCCATGTAGGTCCTTTATTCATTGGTTTTTCTCGGAAACCTTTCCAATGATTGTACTGGCGGTTCTTCTGGGTGGTTTTTCTCCTGGTTTTCTTAGCATAATTTTGCTAGTTTTCGTCTTCATTTTTTATTTTACGTTTTCTTCTTCTTCTTCTTCTTCTTCTTCTTCTTCTTCTTCTTCTTCTTCTTCAGATTTTGGTTTTAGTTTTCTTTTTTATTTCTTGCTTCTTTTTTCCTTTTTATGAAATTCCTGAACCTTTTCAATTTCTTTTCCTTATTCCAAGTTTCTGTGAATTTTCTTTCAAATCCGTTAACTTGTCTCAAATTCATTAATTTTTTTCAAATCTTTATTTTTTTACTTCATATTTTTTATTTTGTGAATCGTTTTCAAATTATTAAAATTTCCAAGTTGTGAACTTTTTTTCGTAAAATTGTGTTTATTCTAAAAAAACCTTGAACTTTTTTTTGTCAAACTCATGAACCTTTTGAAAATCCATGAATCTTTTTCAGACTCGGATATTTTCTAAATATTCTATTTTTTTCTCAAATAGTAGGTGGCCAACAGATATGGTCAAAGGTTAATGGCTAGCCGGTCAACAGTATGCCCTTTTCAGCTTTTTTCGAATCCATCATTTTCTTTCTATTTTTTGAACTTTTTTATATTTTGAAGTACTAGCATAAGAGAGCAGGGGGCAGAAAAAATGAACGAAAAAGCAAATTATAGCGAATGACTTATGATACAGTTTTTTTTTTGAGACAAACTTACGATACAGGTGAACAAGCGAAAGGAGCAGTAGTGGGACGAGGCCCCGTACGATCTTTTAGTGTGTGCCAAGAGAGTTTCCACGCGCTGACAGCGTTGCATAGGACCGCTCATAAACCAGGGCAGCTCCTATTTACCGCACTATGCGTTGGCGATCGAGCCAGCGTGCGCCCCCTTTTGGGCCGGCACATGCGTGGAGTGGGACGTGCTCTGTTTTTTTTCATTTCATTTTTTCCTTTAACATAACTAGGGGATTTCAAACAAGTTTAGAATTTCAGAAAAATGTGAATTTTCACAAAATGTTCAAGAAATCATAAAATGTCCGTGGATTTAAAAAATGTTCATGATTCTGAAAAATGTTTGCATATTAAAAAAATGTCTGTAAATTAAAAAAATGTTTGAAAATTCAAAATATTGTTCTTGATTTTTATTAAAATGTTCACAAAAATCAAACAGTGACCGTGAATTACAAAAAGTGTTCGTCAATTCGAAAAATGTTCATTACTTTCAATAAATGTTTGTCATACAAAAAATATTGATGAATTTAAAAATTGTTCCTAGATTTCAAAAATGTTCACTGATTCAAAAAACTTTCTTGAGTTTCAAAAATGTAAAATATTCAAACAAAATTTGCTCATGAATTAAAAAAGTTAATGATTAAAAAAATGTTTCCAAATTTGTAAAAGCTAGATAATACCCCTCGCTTTGTTGCTGTACTTGTTACGTGTTCCTGTGGCTATAATAAGTATCTCAATATTTCCATGATTAGAATGCATAGCTAACATGAAATGTGATGAGACTTTTCCCGTGATAATTCAAGATAATATAACTTGACTACGTTGTAAGTGTACCAGAGCAAGAAACAAAGAGATACCATGTTCATGGGCGAGTTCAGGATGTTAATGCACTTACTAGAGATGGCATGGTTCCTAAGTAGGACAAAAAAATGTATATACATTTTACGTCTTATTTAATTGGCTGACACCACCATATAATAATAAAACCAAAGGCCAAATAGAGCGGGTCATGCATGATCCTCTCAACAGAGGTAGACCTTTTAGTCTAGAATTATTATTACCACCAGAACAAAAAATAGTGATATCTTCATAGTGGAAAATTAATATGCATTACCAAAAATAAATTTGATAAAACATTTGATATGGCTCCATTTCATTAGAACCTTGAGTAATTTGTCAAGTGAATGCGTAGGTTTGAAGAGATAATATCCAACTGCTAGCCTTAGAGAAGATTGTTTGATTGTAGCTACGCATGCACGTTTGAAAATTGATAACAATTCTTATTCCTGCAAAGATAAAGAATAAAATGTTGAGGAACACAGTATTTCAAAAAATTTACCAACGATCACGCAAGATCTATTAGGAGATACATAGAAACGAGAGGAGGAGAGTGTTGTTGGAAATATGCCCTAGAGGCAATAATAAATTAGTTATTATTATATTTCCTTGTTCATGATAATTATCTTTATTCATGCTATAATTGTCTTATCCAGAAATCGTGATACATGTGTGAATGATAGACACCAACATGTCCCTAGTAAGCCTCTAGTTGACTAGCTCGTTGATCAACAGATAGTCATGGTTTCCTGACTATGGACATTGGATGTCATTGATAACGAGATCACATCATTAGGAGAATGATGTGATGGACAAGACCCAATCCTAAACATAGCATAAGATCGTATAGTTCGTTTGCTAGAGTTTTTCCAATGTCAAGTATCCTTTCCTTAGACCATGAGATCGTGTAACTCCCGGATAACGTAGGAGTGCTTTGGGTGTACCAAACGTCACAACATAACTGGGTGACTATAAAGGTATACTACGGGTATCTCCGAAAGTGTGTTGGGTTGACATGGATCAAGACTGGGATTTGTCACTCCGTATGACGAATTGGTATCACTGGGCCCACTCGGTAATACATCATCATTATGAGCTCAAAGTGACCAAGTGTCTGGTCACGAGATCATGCATTACAGTACGAGTAAAGTGACTTGCCGGTAACGAGATTAAACAAGGTATTGGGATACCGACGATCGAATCTCGGGCAAGTAGCATACCGATTGACAAAGGGAATTGTATACGGGGTTGCTTGAATCCTCGACATCGTGGTTCATCCGATGAGATCATCGAGGAGCATGTGGGAGCCAACATGGGTATCCAGATCCCGCTGTTGGTTATTGACCGGAGAGCGATCTCGGTCATGTCTACATGTCTCCCGAACCCGTAGGGTCTACACACTTAAGGTTCGGTGACGCTAGGGTTGTAGGGATATGTATATGCAGTAACCCGAATGTTGTTTGGAGTTCCGGATGAGATCCCGGACGTCACGAGGAGTTCCGGAATGGTCCGGAGGTAAAGAATTATATATAGGAAGTGCTATTTCGGCCGTCGGGACAAGTTTCGGGGTCATCGGTATTGTACCGGGACCACCGGAAGGGTCCCAGGGGTCCACCGGGTGGGGCCACCTGCCCTGGAGGGCCACATGGGCTGTAGGGGTGTGCGCCTTGGCCTATATGGGCCAAGGGGACCAGCCCCAAGAGGCCCATGCGCCAAGAGATAAGGAAAGGAAGAGTCCTAAAGGGGGAAGGCACCTCCTAGGTGCCTTGGGGAGGATGGATTCCTCCCTTGGCCGCCGCCCCCCTAGGAGATTGCATCTCCTAGGGCCGGCGCCCCCCTAGGCTCCCTATATATAGTGGGGGGAAGGAGGGCCTCTAATACCATGCCTTTGGTGCCTCCCTCTCCCTCTCCAACACCTCCTCCTCCTCCATAGAGCTTGGCGAAGCCCTGCCGGAGTACTGCAGCTCCATCACCACCACGCCTTCGTGCTGCTACTGGAGCCATCTTCCTCAACCTCTCCTCCCCCTTCCTGGATCAAGAAGGAGGAGACGTTACGCTGACCGTACGTGTGTTGAACGCGGAGGTGCCGTCCGTTCGGCGCTAGGATCTCCGGTGATTTGGATCACGTCGAGTACGCCTTCCTCATCCCCGTTCTTTGAACGCTTCCGCGCGTGATCTACAAAGGTATGTAGATGCAATCCGATCACTCGTTGCTAGATGAACTCCTAGATGGATCTTGGTGAAACCGTAGGAATTTTTTTGTTTTCTGCAACGTTCCCCAACAGTGGCATCATGAGCTAGGTCTATGCGTAGTTTCTATGCACGAGTAGAACACAAAGTAGTTGTGGGCGTTGATTTTGTTCAATATGCTTACCGTTACTAGTCCAATCTTGATTCGGCGACATTGTGGGATGAAGCGGCCCGGACCGACCTTACACGTACTCTTACGTGAGACTGGTTCCACCGACTGACATGCACTAGTTGCATAAGGTGGCTAGCGGGTGTCTGTCTCTCCCACTTTAGTCGGATAGGATTCGATGAAAAGGCTCCTTACGAAGGGTAAATAGCAATTGGCATATCACGTTGTGGTTTTGCGTAGGTAAGAAACGTTCTTGCTAGAAACCCATAGCAGCCACGTAATACATGCAAACAACAATTAGAGGACGTCTAACTTGTTTTTGAAGGGTATGCCTTGTGATGTGATATGGCCAAAAGGATGTGATGAATGATATATGTGATGTATGAGATTGATCATGTTCTTGTAATACTAATCACGACTTGCATGTCGATGAGTATGACAACCGACAGGAGCCATAGGAGTTGTCTTTATTTATATATGACCTGCGTGTCAACATAAACGTCATGTAATTACTTTACTTTATTGCTAAAGCGTTAGCCATAGTAGTAGAAGTAATAGATGACGTGACAACTTCAAGAAGACACGATGATGGAGATCATGGTGTCATGCCGGTGACGATGATGATCATGGAGCCCCGAAGATGGAGATCAAAAGGAGCAAAGTGATGATGGCCATATCATGTCACTATTTGATTGCATGTGATGTTTATCATGTTTATACATCTTATTTGCTTAGAACGACGGTAGTAAATAAGATGATCCCTCATTAAAATTTCAAGAAAGTGTTCCCCCTAACTGTGCACCGTTGCGAAAGTTCGTCGTTTCGAAGCACCACGTGATGATCGGGTGTGATAGATTCTTACGTTCGAATACAACGGGTGTTGACGAGCCTAGCATGTACAGACATGGCCTCGGAACACATGCAAAACACTTAGGTTGACTTGACGAGCCTAGCATGTACAGACATGGCCTCGGAACACAAGAGACCGAAAGGTCGAGCATGAGTCGTATGGTAGATACGATCAACATGAAGATGTTCACCGATGTTGACTAGTCCGTCTCACGTGATGATCGGACACGGCCTAGTTGACTCGGATCATGTAATCACTTAGATGACTAGAGGGATGTCTATCTGAGTGGGAGTTCATGAACTTAATTATCCTGAACATAGTCAAAAGGATTTTGCAAATTATGTCGTAGCTCGCGCTTTAGTTCTACTGTTTAGATATGTTCCTAGAGAAAAAATTAGTTGAAAGTTGATAGTAGCAATTATGCAGACAGTAAAAGGCTTATGTCCTTAATGCACCGCTCAGTGTGTTGAACCTCGAACGTCGTCTGTGGATGTTGCGAACATCTGACATACACATTTTGATAACTACGTGATAGTTCAGTTAAACGGTTTAGAGTTGAGGCACCGAAGGCGTTTTTTTTAAAACGTCGCGAAACATATGAGATGTTTCGAGGGCTGAAATTGGGATTTCAGGCTCGTGCCCACGTCAAGAGGTATAAGACCTCCGACGATTTTCTTAGCTTGCAAACTAAGGGAGAAAAGCTCAATTGTTGAGCTTGTGCTCAGATTGTCTGAGTACAACAATCGCTTGAATCAAGTGGGAGTTGATCTTCCAAATGAAATGGTGATAGTTCTCCGAAGTCATTACCACCAAGCTGCTAGAGCTTCGTGATGAACTATAATATATCAGGGACATATATGATGATCCTTGAGATATTCGCGATGTTTGACACCACAAAAGTAGAAATCAAGAAGGAGCATCAATTGTTGATGGTTGGTGAAACCACTAGTTTCAAGAAGGGCAAGGGCAAGAAGGGATACTTCATGAAACGGCAAATCAGCTACTGCTCCAGTGAAGAAACCCAAGCTTGAACCCAAACCCGAGATTAAGTGCTTCTGTAATAAGGGGAACAGCCTCTGGAGCAGAATTACCCTAGATACTTGGTAGATGAGAAGGCTGGCAAGGTCGATAGAAGTATATTGGATATACATTGTGTTAATGTGTACTTCACTAGTACTCCTAGTAGCACCAGGGTATTAGATACTGGTTCGGTTGCTAAGTGTTAGTAACCCGAAATAAAAGCTACGGAATAAACGGAGACTAGCTAAAGGTGAACTGACGATATGTGTTGGAAGTGTTTCCGATGTTGATATGATCAAGCATCGCACGCTCCCTCTACCATCGAGATTGGTGTTAAACCTAAATAATTGTTATTTGGTGTTTGCGTTGAGCATAGACATGATTGGATTATGTCTATCGCGATACGGTTATTCATTTAAGGAGAATAATGGTTACTCTATTTATTTGAATAATACCTTCAATGGTCTTACGCCTAAAATGAATGGTTTATTGAATCTCGATCGTAGTGATACACATGTTCATGCCAAAAGATATAGGATAGTAATGATAGTACCACCTACTTGTGGCACTGCCACTTAAGTCATATCTATAAAACGCATGAAGAAGCTCCATGTTGATGGATCTTTGGACTCACTCATTTTTGAAAAGGATTGAGACATGCGAACCATGTTTGTTGGTAGATATGCATGAAGAAACTCTATACAGATGGATCGTTTGGACTCACTTGATTTTGAATCACTTGAGACATGCAAATCATACCACATGGGCAAGATGACTGAAAGCCTCGTTTTCAGTAAAATGGAACTAGAAAGCAACTTGTTGGAAGTAATACATTTTGATGTGTGCAATCCAATGAGTGCTGAGGCATGTAGTGGATATCGTTATGTTCTTACTTCATAGATGATTTGAGTAGATGTTGAGTATATTTACTTGATGAATCATGAGTCTGAATTATTGAAAGGTTCAAGTAATTTCAGGGTGAAGTTGAAAGATCGTCGTGACATGAGGATAAAATGTCTATGATATGATCATAGAAATGAATATCTGAATTACGAGTTTGGCACAGAATTAAGACATTGTGGAAATTGTTTCACAACTAATACAGCCTGGAACACCATAGTGTGATGGTGTGTCCGAACATCATAACTGCACCCTAGTGGATATGATGCATATCATGATGTCTCTTATCGAATTACCATGATAGTTTATGGGTTAGGCATTAAAGACAACCACATTCACTTTAAATAGGGCACCACGTAATTCCGATGAGATGACACCGTATGAACTATGGTTTAGAGAAACCTAAGCTTTCATTTCTTAAAAGTTTGGGGCTGCGACGCTTATGTGAAAAAGTTTCAGGCTGATAAGCTCGAACCCAAAGCGGATAAATGCATCTTCATAGGACACCCAAAACAGTTGGGTATACCTCCTATCTCAGATTCGAAAGCAATAAGGGATTGTTTCTAGAATCGGGTCCTTTCTCGAGAAAAAGTTTCTCTCGAAAGAATTGAGTGGGAGGATGGTGGAGAATTGATGAGGTTATTGAACCGTCTCTTCAACTAGTGTGTGGCAGGGCACAGGAAGTTGTTCCTGTGGCACCTACACCAATTGAAGTGGAAGCTTATGATAGTGATCATGAAACTTCAGATCAAGTCACTACCAAACCTCGTAGGATGACAAGGATGCGTACTACTTCAGAGTGGTACGTAATCCTGTCTTGGAAGTCATGTTGCCAGACAACAATGAACCTACGAGCTATGGAGAAGCGATGGTGGGCCTGGATTCCAAAATGGCTCGAGGCCATATAATCCGAGAGAGGATCCATGTATGAAAACAAAGTGTAGACTTTGGAAGAGCTACTTGATGGTCGTAAGGCTGTTAGGTACATATGGATTTTAAAAGGAAGACAGACAATGATGGTAAGTGTCACCATTGAGAAAGCTCGACTTGTCATTAAGATGTTTCCCGACAAGTTCAAAGAGTTGACTACGATGAGACTTTCTCACACGTAGCAATGCTAAAAGTCTGTTGGAATTATATTAGCGATTACTGCATTATGAAATCTTGCAGATAGGATGTCAAAACATTGTTTCCTCGATGATTTTCTTGAGGAAAGGTAGTATGTGATACAACCGGAAGGTTTTGTCAATCCTGAAAGATGCTAATAAGTATGCAAAGCTCCAGCAATCCTTCTAAGGACTGGAGTAAGCATCTCGAAGTTGGAATGTATGCTTTGATAAGATGATCAAAGTTTTGGGTGTATACAAAGTTTATGAGAAACTTGTATTTCCAAAGAAGTGAGTGGGAGCACTATAGAATTTCTGATAAATATATGTTGTTGACATATTGTTGATCAGAAATGACGTAGAATTTCGGGAAAGCATATAGGGTTATTTGGAAAGTGTTTTTCAATGGAAAGCCTGGATTAAGCTACTTGAACATTGAGCATCAAGATCTATAAGGATAGATCAAAATTCTTAATGGTACTTTCAAATGAGCACATACCTTGACATGATCTTGAAGGTGTTCAAGATGGATCAGTCAAAGAAGGAGTTCTTGCCTGAGTTGTAAGGTATGAAGTTAAGACTTAAAGCTCGACCATGGCAGAAGAAAGAGGAAGGACGAAGGTCGTCCCCTATGCTTTTATCATAGGCTCTCTATAGCATGCTATGCTGTGTACCGCACCTGAAGTGTGCCTTGCCATGAGTCAGTCAAGGGGTACAAGAATGATCCAAGAATGGATCACAGGACAACGATCAAAGTTATCCTTAGTAACTAGTGGACTAAGGAATTTTCTCGATTATGGAGGTGGTAAAAGAGTTCGTCGTAAAGGGTTACGCCGATGCAAACTTTGACACTAATCCAGATTATTCTGAGTAGTAAACTGGATTCGTATAGTAGAACAGTTGTTTGGAATAGCTCCAAATAGAATGTGGTAGCTGCATCTAGGAGATGACATAGAGATTTGTAAAGCACACACGGATCTAAAAGGTTCAGATCCGTTGACTAAAACCCCTCTCACAAGCAAAACATGATCAAACCCAGAACTCATTGAGTCTTAATCACATGATGATGTGAACTAGTTTAGTGACACTAGTAAACTCTTTGGATGTTGGTCACATGGCGATGTGACCTGTGAGTGTTAATCACATGACGATGTGAACTAGATTATTGACTCTAGTGCAAGTGGGAGACTGTTGGAAATATGCCCTAGAGGCAATAATAAATTAGTTATTATTATATTTCCTTGTTCATGATAATTGTCTTTATTCATGCTATAATTGTGTTATCCGAAAATCGTGATACATGTGTGAATGATAGACACCAACATGTCCCTAGTAAGCCTCTAGTTGACTAGCTCGTTGATCAACAGATAGTCATGGTTTCCTGACTATGGACATTGGATTTCACTGATAACGAGATCACATCATTAGGAGAATGATGTGATGGACAAGACCCAATCCTAAACATAGCATAAGATCGTATAGTTCGTTTGCTAGAGTTTTTCCAATGTCAAGTATCCTTTCCTTAGACCATGAGATCGTGTAACTCCCGGATACCGTAGGAGTGCTTTGGGTGTACCAAACGTCACAACGTAACTGGGTGACTATAAAGGTATACTACGGGTATCTCCGAAAGTGTCTGTTGGGTTGACACGGATCAAGACTGGGATTTGTCACTCCGTATGACGGAGAGGTATCACTGGGCCCACTCGGTAATACATCATCATTATGAGCTCAAAGTGACCAAGTGCCTGGTCACGGGATCATGCATTACGGTACGAGTAAAGTGACTTGCCGGTAACGAGATTGAACAAGGTATTGGGATACCGACGATCGAATCTCGGGCAAGTAGCATACCGATTGACAAAGGGAATTGTATACGGGGTTGCTTGAATCCTCGACATCGTGGTTCATCCGATGAGATCATCGAGGAGCATGTGGGAGCCAACATGGGTATCCAGATCCCGCTGTTGGTTATTGACCGGAGAGCGATCTCGGTCATGTCTACATGTCTCCCGAACCCGTAGGGTCTACACACTTAAGGTTCGGTGACGCTAGGGTTGTAGGGATATGTATATGCAGTAACCCAAATGTTGTTCCGAGGCCCGGATGATATCCCGGACGTCACGAGGAGTTCCGGAATGGTCCGGAGGTAAAGAATTATATATAGGAAGTGCTATTTCGGCCGTCGGGACAAGTTTCGGGGTCACCGGTATTGTACCGGGACCACCGGAAGGGTCCCAGGGGTCCACCGGGTGGGGCCACCTGCCCCGGGGGGGCACATGGGCTGTAGGGGTGTGCGCCTTGGCCTATATGGGCCAAGGGGACCAGCCCCAAGAGGCCCATGCGCCAAGAGATAAGGAAAGGAAGAGTCCTAAAGGGGGAAGGCACCTCCTAGGTGCCTTGGGGAGGATGGATTCCTCCTTTGGCCGCCGCCCCCCTAGGAGATTGCATCTCCTAGGGTCGGCGCCCCCCTAGGCTGCCTATATATAGTGGGGGGAAGGAGGGCCTCTAATACCACGCCTTTGGTGCCTCCCTCTCCCTCTCCAACACATCCTCCTCCTCCATAGAGCTTGGCGAAGCCCTGCCGGAGTACTGCAGCTCCATCACCACCACACCGTCGTGCTGCTGCTGGAGCCATCTTCCTCAACCTCTCCTCCCCCTTGCTGGATCAAGAAGGAGGAGACGTTACGCTGACCGTACGTGTGTTGAACGCGGAGGTGCCGTCCGTTCGGCGCTAGGATCTCCGGTGATTTGGATCACGTCGAGTACGCCTTCCTCATCCCCGTTCTTTGAATGCTTCCGCGCGTGATCTACAAAGGTATGTAGATGCAATCCGATCACTCGTTGCTAGATGAACTCCTAGATGGATCTTGGTGAAACCGTAGGAAAATTTTTGTTTTCTGCAACGTTCCCCAACAAGTGTGTCTACGTACCCTCGTAGACCGAAAGCGGAAGCGTTTACTAATGCGATTGATGTAGTCGAACGTCTTCGCGATCCAACCGATCCAAGTACCGAACGTACGGCACCTCCGGGATCAGCACACGTTCAGCTCGGTGACGTCCCTCGTACTCTTGATCCAGCTGAGGCCGAGGGTGAGTTCCGTCAGCATGACGGTGTGTTGACGATGATGATGAAGTTACCGACGCAGGGCTTCGCCTAAGCACTACAACGATATGATCGAGGTGTATATCTGTGGAGGGGGCACCGCACATAGCTAAAAGATCAACTTGTGTGTCTTTGGGGTGCCCCTTGCCTCCGTATATAACGAAGGGAGAGGGAGAGGCAGCTGGCCCAAGGGCGGCGCGCCAAGGTGTGGAGTCCTACTAGGACTCCCTAGTCCTAGTAGGATTCCACCTCCCACACGGAGTAGGAAAGGGGGAAGGGAGAAGGAGAAGGAAAGGGGGGCCCTGCCCCCTTCTCCTAGTCCTAATCGGCCTCCTTCCCAAGGGGTGGTGCACCAGCCCCTTGTGGGCTGGTGTGCTTCCCTCTTATGGCCCATAAGGCCCATAACTTTTCCTGGGGGGTTCCGGTAACCTTCGGGTACTCCGGAAAAATGCCCGAACCACTCGGAACCATTCCGATGTCCAAATGCAACCTTCCAATATATGAATCTTTACCTCTCGACCATTTTGAGACTCCTCGTCATGTCCGTGATCTCATCCGGAACTCCGAACAAACTTCGGTACATCAAATCACATAACTCATAATACAAATCGTCATCGAACGTTAAGCGTGCGGACCCTATGGGTTCGAGAACTATGTACACATGACCGAGACACATCTCCGGTGAATAACCAATAGCGGAACCTGGATGCTCATATTGGTTCATACATATTCTAGGAAGATCTTTATCGGTCAAATCGCATAACAACATACGTTGTTCCTTTTGTCATCGGTATGTTACTTGCCCGAGATTCGATCGTTGGTATCATCATACCTAGTTCAATCTCTACCGGAAAGTCTCTATACTCGTTCCGTAATGTATCATCCCGTGACTAACTCATTAGTCACATTGATTGCAAGGCTCATAGTAATGTGCATTACCGAGAGGGCCCAGAGATACCTCTCCGATACACGGAGTGACAAATCCTAATCTCGATCTATGCCAACTCAACAAACACCATCAGAGACACTTGTAGAGCATCTTTCTAATCACCCAGTTATGTTGTGACATTTGATAACACACAAGGTGTTCCTACGGTATTCGGGAGTTGCATAATCTCATAGTCTGAGGAACATGTATAAGTCATGAAGAAAGCAATAGCAATAAACTAAACGATCATAGTGCTAAGATAACAGATGGGTCTTGTCCATCACATCATTCTCTAATGATGTAATCCCGTTCATCAAATGACAACACATGTCTATGGCTAGGAAACTTAACCATCTTTGATTAACGAGCTAGTCAAATAGAGGCATACTAGGGACACTTTGTTTGTCTATGTATTCACACATGTACTAAGTTTCTGGTTAATACAATTCTAGCATGAATAATAAACATTTATCATGATATAAGGAAATATAAATAACAACTTTATTATTGCCTCTAGGGCATATTTCCTTCAGTCTCCCACTTGCACTAGAGTCAATAATCTAGTTCACATCGTCATGTGATTTCACACCAATAGTTCACATCTTTATGTGATTAGTTCACATCTTCATGTGACTAATACCCAAAGGGTTTACTAGATTCAATAATCTAGTTCACATCGCTATGTAATTAAAACCCAAAGAGTTATCATGTTTTGCTTGTGAGAGAAGTTTAGTCTACGGGTCTGCAAAATTCAGATCTGTGTGTATTTTGCAAATTTCTATGTCTACAATACTTGCTACCTCTTGAGCATGCATTGGTTTTCCCTTGAAGTGGAAAGGGTGATGCAGCACAGTAGCGTAAGTATTTCCTTCAATTTTTGAGAACTAAGGTATCAATCCAGTAGGAGGTAACACACAAGTCACCTAGTACTTGCACAAACAAACAAGAACCTCGCAACCAACGTGATAAAGGGGTTGTCAATCCCTTCACGGTCACTTATGAAAGTGAGATCTGATAGAGATAATAAGATAAATATTTTTGGTATTTTTATGATATAGATTGGAAAATAAAGATTGCAAAATAAATGATAATAGAGATAGCAAGTTGATATGGAAATAATATGATGGAAGATAGACCCCGGGGCCATAGGTTCCACTAGTGGCTTCTCTCAAGATAGCAAATTCTACGGTGGGTGAACAAATTACTATCCAACAATTGATAGAAAAGCGAATACTTATGAGAATATCTAGGCATCATCATGTATATAGGCATCACGTCCGCGACAAGTAGACCAAAATGATTCTGCATCTACTACTATTACTCCACACATCGACCGCTATCCAGCATGCATCTAGAGTATTAAGTTCATAAGAACAGAGTAACGCATTAGGCAAGATGACATGATGTAGAGGGATAAACTCAAGCATTATGATATAAACCCCATCTTTTTATCCTCGATGGCAACAATACAATACGTGCCTTGCGGCCCTTGCTCTCACTAGGAAAGGACACCGCAAGATTGAACCCAAAGCTAAGCACTTCTCTCATTGCAAGAACGATCAATCTAGTAGGCCAAACCAAAATGATAATTCGAAGAGACTTGTAAAGATATTTAAATCATGCATAAAAGATTCCAGAGAAGAATCAAATATTGTTCATAGATAATCTTGATCATAAAACCACAATTCGTCGGATCTAGACAAACACACCGCAAAAAGAATTATATCGAATAGATCTCCAAGAGAATCGAGGAGAACTTTGTATTGAGATCCAAAGAGAGAGAAGAAGCCATCTATCTAATAACTATGGACCCGAAGGTCTGTGGTAAACTACTCACACATCATCGGAGAGGCTATGGTCTTGATGTAGAAGCCCTCCGTGATCGATTCCCCCTCCGGCAGAGCGCCGGAAAAGGCCCCAATATGGGATCTCATGGGTACATAAGGTTGTGGTGGTGGAAATAGGGTTTCATGGTGCTCCTGGATGCTTTCGGGGTATATGGGTATATATAGGAGGAAGAAGTACGTCGGTGGAGCTGCAAGGGGCCCACGAGGGTGGGGGCGCGCCTACCCCCCTGGGCGCACCTCCCTGCCTCGTGGCCTCCTCGCTTCTTTCTTGATGTCCACTCCAAGTTTCCTGGATCATGTTTGTTCCAAAAATAACTCTCCCGAAGGTTTCATTCAGTTTGGATTCCGTTTGATATTCCTTTTCTGCGAAATACTGAAATAGGCAAAAAAACGGCAATTTGCACTGGGCCTTTGGTTAGTAGGTTAGTCCCAAAAATAATATAAAAAGGTAAATTAAAGCCCATTAAACATCCAAAACAGATAATATAATAGCATGGAACAATCAAAAATTATGGAGACGTTGGAGATCCAGTTGCGAATAAACCTTCTGAGACACAGTCCAAGCGTCGGCGCCCTAAACGCCGCTCTAAGCCCCGTCGCTCAAATGATGGCACCACCGGCACTGGAGAAAATAGTACTCCGGGCGACGCCGAAAACAATGAAGACCCTGTCGGGGCCGCATCTGAACAGGAGGAACAAGACAACGGGCAAGATAACCCTGATAAACAGGCCATGCCCAATGACCCAGATGATGATAGTCATCGCCCAGTATCCGAGGATGATGAGAGCCTCAGCACCCCACCACCTCGCAAAAACAAGGTCAGAACAGCTCAGGACCATACATACGACCTTCGGCAGGAGCTGGACAGTAGAGTAGAACACACCAGATCAATCTACGGATCGCGAGGACGCTTCCTGACTCGGGATGACGCCTACCTATTCGGACATGACAAACCTAGTCACACTCGGGCTGATAAACGCAGACGGACTCCATCGGAGGTGCGCCATGATGTGGCCTGATATAGAGGCGCCGCACACCCTCTCTGCTTCACAGATGAGGTGCTGGATCACGAATTTCCCGAGGGGTTCAAGCCTGTCAATATTGAATCATACGACGAAACAACCGATCCTGCAGTATGGATTGAGGACTTTATTCTCCACATCCACATGGCTCGCGGAGACGACCTCCACGCCATCAAATACCTCCAACTAAAGCTAAAAGGGCCAGCTAGACACTGGTTGAATAGCCTGCCCGAGAATTCCATCGGCAGCTGGGAGGACTTGGAAGAGGCCTTCCTTGACAACTTCCAAGGTACATATGTCCGGCCACCCGATGCCGATGACTTAAGCCACATAGTTCAACAACCTGGAGAATCGGCCAGGAAATTCTGGACTAGGTTCCTAACCAAAAAGAACCAGATCATTGACTGTCCGGATGCTGAAGCCCTAGTGGCCTTTAAACACAACATCTATGACGAATGGCTAGCACGCCATCTCGGCCAAGAAAAGCCGAAGTCCATGGCAGCCCTTACGACACTCATGACCCGCTTTTGCGCAGGTGAGGAAAGCTGGCTGGCTCGTAGCAAAAACACAGCCAGTGAGGCAGGCCCCTCCGAGGCCAAGAACAGCTCCGGCAAGCTCCGGGGCAACAGACACAAACGCCGAAGTAATGGCGACAACACCGATGACACCACCGTTAACACCGGATTCAGCGGCTCCAAGTCCGGCCAGCGAAAGAAGTCCTACAAAAGGAACAATGAGGGACCATCCAGTCTGGATCGCATACTCGATGTCCGTGCCAGATACATGGTACCCCAGATAAACAAGCCAATCACACCAACAGAGACTGTTGGGTTTTCAAACAAGCTGGCACGTTAAATGCCGAAAACAAAGAAAATGGATCACAAAGTGAGGACGAGGACGAAGAGCCCCGTCAGCCGAACACTGGAGCAAGTCAAAACGGTGAACATGATATACACTACGCACATCCCCAAAAGGGAGCGCAAGCGAGCACTTAGGGACGTCTACGTGGTAGAGCCAGTCGCCCCAAAATTCAATCCGTGGTTGTCATTCCTAATTACCTTCGATCGCCGAGATCACCCAACTAGTATCCGGCATGGCGATTCAACCGCACCCAATCATCGACGGATTTCACCTAACACGAGTCCCAATGGACGTCGGTAGCAGCCTCAACCTGCTCTATCAGGATACAGTGCGGAAGATGGGCATTAATCCCTCACGAATCAAACCCGCAAAGACTACCTTTAAAGGAGTCATACCAGGCGTTGAAGCCCGCTGCACGGGCTCAATCACGCTGGAGGTGGTCTTCGGTTCTCCGGACAACTTCCGAAGCAAGGAGTTAATCTTCGATATCATCCCCTTCCGCAGCGGCTACCACGCACTACTCGGACGAACCGTGTTTGCTAGATTCAACGCGGTGTCACACTACGCTTATCTCAAGCTGAAGATGCCCGATACGCGCGGCGTCATAACAATCAACGGAAACATAGAACGCTCCCTCCGGACAGAGGAGCCGACCGCCGCCCTAGCAGCAGAGGTACACAGCGGCCTTCTCAAGCGACATCATAGTCTGGCTGCCGAGCCCCGGGACATCATTAAGAGGGTCCGGACTACACTGCAACAGGACAGCGCGACTCGTCAAGAGCTCGATTAGCAATTTGGCCTCCTTCCCAATCCCGCTGAGGTAGTGGCATTCATACCACGCGTCCATAACTGCGCACTCAAAATTCCATGTGCATCGATGGAGGCACAAGCTATCCCGGGATCCACGGTTCGGCTAGACTGATCCCGGACACACATATAACTTTACTATCTTCTTTTCCCTTGTTTCAGGTTTATCTTATGGGGGCCTCCTTCGACGGCCTGATTAATGATACCGTCAAAGGATAAACACACCGGATTGACACGGAGCACATGCGTACATGGGAAGCCCTAGAGGCTAAACCCTTTTCAGGACCCACGCGCAGCTCGCCTTCGGGTATGGCATGTCAAATAGCCGGTTGCTTATTGCATTATTTTGTACTAATGTGCTTGGACGCATTAACCCAACTATAATGGAAACAATTCATGATCCAAGTTCAAGGGCTCCAGATCCTATCTCTGTTCTCCCTCTGTTTTCCTTTAAATTACTTATTTTCTAGCAACCGTACACTCTGGTACGTTTCATATTTGCCAGGGGCTTCCCATTGCCCCACGATACGGCAACAAAGTCTGAACAATCCTTAAAGATAAGTTCGGCACCCCGAATTTAGCATTATATGCATTGGCTCCGAATCATGTCTTTGGTCAATAGTTGGGTTGCCCGGCTCCTGTGCTTGCTACCCTACGTTCCGCTAAATCGGGTAGGGTAGTAAAGGGAGAACTACTACGATTGTGCCCTAGCCTTGACCAGATGAGCACCTCAGTAGAGAAAGCCGAAAACTGACTGTCGTGATACGGTGAGAGCCGGTCAGCTGTTTGAGGGTTACAAATCGTTGGAGATTTTTTCCGCATTATGCGAAAGATCGGCACTTCCCGATCACATGCTGACAGCACCCTGGCTTGAAGCAGGGGCTGCGTCCATGCTTTATTATAAAACTCATGTGGCTAAGTGAGGGCGTTTAAGCAGTAATAGTCTGATTGCCTTGTTCGTTGCGCTAAACAACTCCTTCAAGGACCATATAATTGGATCAAGATTGTTTAGATTCCATCCCGAACACCTCCGTACTACCTACGTGAGGGCAGAAGCCGACGACTGGCCAACCCTCAGATTACATACAACACGGCAGCACAGGAGGAAACAATTAAAGCATAACAAAATTACATCACAAAACAGGCTTTGTTTTTTATAATACAAGGCAAAGGCAACACAAATACATTTATTCAAATACAACATCCTACGAACATTGTGCTGCCGCAAGGCAAGACCCCTCCAGGACATCTGCAAAATACCGTTCGGGTGTGCGGTTCTCCTTGCCCTCCGGTGGCCCTTTGGTCACCTCGACGGCGTCCATCTTCGCCCACCACATCTTGCAACGGGCGAAGGCCACGCAGGCACCTTCAATGCAGGCCGAGCACTTGACGACGTCCAGCCGAGGACAGGCGTTCACCATCCGCCTCACGAGTCCGAAGTAGCCTCCTGGCATAGCTTCAGCTGGCCATAGCCGGATTATGAAATCCTTCATGGCTAGTTCGGCCACCCTATGCAGGTCCACCACCTGTTTCAGCTGATCGGTGAAGGACACGGGATGCTCTGGCGCCGCATACTGCGACCAGAATAGCTTCTCCGTAGAACCCTTCGGCTCGATAGAACTCCGCGGCATCTGATACACTGCGTGGTAAATCCGCAAAAGCTCCTGGAGAACTCCGAACCCGGGTTAGTAAAAGGTACTGCTTCTCCGCATACTTGCTTTGCATCTTAAATGCCTTACCCGCCGTGATCTTCTTGGCCTCCTAGATCTCCTGGAGGGTGGCATGTGCCCATTCCGTGCGGTCTCCATGCTTTGACGAGCCTTGGTGAGTTCGGTCCCTTGAACCGACGCATCATGCCCCAAGGCTTCGCATTTCTTGACCGCATCCTGGAGCTCCTACTGGACTTCTTTGATCCGGGCCTTGAGCTTCTTACGGGCGACTTGCTGCTGCACAGCCTTCTCCTCGGCCTCGCCCAGGACCTTCCTTAGGGCCTCGACCTCGGTTGCAGCTCCTGCACATATCACGACACTGCGGTCAATATGCAGCGCCTATCCTTTCCGAACACATGGCAAGTTGTCACTCACCTTGCTTCTCCTGGAGCCGAACCTTAACCTCGCCGAGCTCGTTCTCGGTTCGCTCCAGCCTCTGCCTCAGTTCAGAGAATTCGGCAGCATGCGAGGTTACGGCCAACAACGACGCCTGCTTATTCATACATATTACGTTAGTCTCCTATAACAAAAGATTGATCCTCTGTCCGGTTCTTCTTGCCAAACACCAGACAGTGTCTCAGGGGCTACTGTCTACACGGGGTTTTTCTCTTTCTTACCTCGAAACCTGTCAACAGGCTGCTGCAGGCTTCATCAGTCCACCCTTGGCGGACTGAATCTTCTCGATCACTGCACCCATAAGGACACGGTGCTCATCCATGACGGAGGCGCCTTGAAGCGCCTCCATCAGGTTATCCGGTGCCCCTGGATGGACAGGGGCCACCGGTGGAAGCGGCACACCCCCTCCTTCAAAGGGGGCTGCTCGCCTGACTCCAGAGCCATATGGGCTTCCAGAATCGTATTTGGCTGAGGGCCGAATTGGATGCGGCCCTCTTTGTCAGTCTCCATGGGGATCGGCTCCTCCATGTGTCCGGTAGTGGAGGCCTCGCCTTGTGGCGCCTCCCGGACGGTGTCCTGGGCTCCTCCCCGGTTTGGAGGGGTCCTTCGGGATAACACTTCGGTGTCGTCCCTGGCCCCGGGGGAATAAGTAGGCGGTGGCGACATGCTCGCCATCTCCGACGGAGCCAACGAACCTCCAGATGAGGATCGCTGGATAAGGTGGCAGGCTGGACTGCAATAGTATGATTAACCGTGTCAAGATAATGAAGAGAAAGGGACGGATGCGCGCATGAGCGAGCCATGTCACTTACGATGCGGCCTGGGGCTTAGTATGGGGGCATCGTTCCGGACTGCTGTCAACGTCCCACGCGGTGTTGATCGCTGGGGTGCCCTTCCCCTTCTTAGGCGTTTCTGCCTCCGGGTGCGCCGAATCCGCCCTCTTCTTCTTCCTCTCCTCAGGGGGAGGATTGTTTTCGTCCTCCTCCTCTTCCTCGCCATTTTCCTCAGGGACAGAGGAATGAGCTTCGTCGTCTTCGGACGTCACGTTCGAAGTACCCTTGCGACGGGGGCCACTCTTGGCCCCCTTGGCCTTCTTCTTGGCCTTCTTCTCCGGCGCCTTATAAGGCGTCGGCACCAGCATCTTCGCTAGACACGGGATGACCGGTTCTTCAGGTAGTGGAGCCGGACACTGGATCCGCTTCGCCCTCTCCATCCAGTCCTGAAAAAGCAACAATAAAAGCTCAGGCATCATCCCTGAGACAAACAAGTGGAGAATGCATCAAAAGAGACATACCTCGCTAGCAAGGTGTTTAGTGTTGTGCCCGTGATCTGAATCTGCGGCCGGCGGTTTCTCGTTGCCCTTAAAGAGAAACTTCCATGCACCTTTGTGAGTAGTCTCGAAGAGCCTCACCAGGGTCTGGTGCTTCTTCGGGTTGAACTCACACAGAGGATGGCTTCGGCGCTGGCACGGAAGGATCCGGCGAACTAGCATCACCTGGATCACATCAACGAGCTTGACGTTCTTGGTTACCATGCTTTGAACGCGCGTCTATAGCGGTATCACCTCGTCAGGGGAACCCCAGTCCAGACTCTTCTCGACCCAGGAGGTGAGTCGCATGGGAGCGCTAGAGCGGAATTCGGTAGCTGTGGCCCAGGTGGTACCGTGAGGTTCTGTGATGTAGAACCATTGCTTCTGCCACTCCTTTACCGTGTCCACAAAAGTGCCTTTGGGCCAGGAGACGTTGGACAGCTTGCTCACCATGGCTCCTCCGCACTTCGCGTGCTGGCCATCCACCACCTTCGGCTTCACATTAAAAACTTTGAGCCACAGCCCGAAGTGGGGTTGGATGCAGAGGAAGGCCTCACACACGACGATATACACCGAGATGTTGAGGAAGGAATTCGGGGACAGATCATGGAAATCTATCCCGTAATAATACATCAGCCCGCGGACGAAAGGGTGGAGTGGAAACCCTAGACCACGGAAGAAATGGGGGATGAACACTACCCTCTCGGTGGGCTTCGGCGTGGGGATGACTTGTCCCTCGGTCGGCAGGCGGCGAGTGATCTCCTTCGCCAAGTATCCGGCCACCCGAAGCTCCGTAATGTTCTCCTCCTTGACGGAGGAGACCATCCACTTGCCCTGACCTCCAGATCCGGACATGGTTGGTTGAGTGGAAAGGAGATGAGAACTTGGGCGCTGGAGCTCAAGATTGGAAAGGCGGAGACAGTGAGAGGGCGTGAGAGAGGAAGAGGGAATCCTTATCCCCTTATAAAGGCAACGAATATTAAACGCCTCCTTGCTCGACTTAAGATTCGCCTATTCCCAAGGGCTATATAAAGCGGCATGGTTGGGTTACCCATGCCCGCATTGATGAGAATCCCGTGATAAGGGGACACGATCTCTATTTTGACAAGACGTGCCAATGGCAACCGCGTCTCGAGACGTGGGTCGTCGAAACATGAAAGCGGTTTGGAATTGTGACCGGGCAGACGTGATGTCATGTTATAAAAAGCTGTCAGCAGATTAGATTCGTGTAAAAATATATTCTCTGTGCGGTTATGTATGGTGTGTGTGACAGGTCTGGATACTATCATCGCATCTGAAGACTATCTTGAAATTCGGATAGAAGGGAACCCGCCTTGCAATGTCGAAGACAATCTGCGCGCCGGACTCCTCGTCATTGAAGCCAGGTTCAGGGGCTACTGAGGGAGTCCTGGACTAAGGGGTCCTCGGGCGTCCGGCCTGTTATCCATGGGCCAGACTGATGGGCTGTGAATACATGAAGGCCGAAGACTATACCTATGTCCGGATTGGACTCTCCTTGGCATGGAAGCAAGCTTGGCAACCGATTATGAAGATTCCTTCTTATGTAACCGACTCTATGTAAACCCTAGATCCCCCTGGTGTCTATATAAACCGGAGGGGTTAGTCCGGAAAGGATATATTCATTACCATAGTCATACAGGTTAGACTTCTAGGGTTTAGCCATTACGATCTCGTGGTAGATCAACTCTTGTAACACTCATATTCATCAAGATCAATCAAGCAGGACGTAGGGTATTACCTCCATAGAGAGGGCCTGAACCTGGGTAAACATCGTGTCCCCCGTCTCCTGTTACCATTGATCCTAGACGCACAGTTCGGGACCCCCTACCCGAGATCCGCCGGTTTTGACACCGACAGTGGGTGTGCATCCAACTTGCTTGCTCACGAAGACCCAGGGCATTTTGAGGAAGCCCATCATTGGAATATACAAGCCAAGTTCTATAATGTAAAATTCCCACTAGTATATGAAAGTGACAACATAGGAGACTCTCCATCGTGAAGATCATGGTGCTATTTTGAAGCACAAGTGTGGTAAAAGTATAGTAGCATTGTCCCTTCTCTCTTTTTCTCTCATTTTTTGGGCCTTCTCTTTTTATGGCCTTTCTCTTCTTTTTTTCTTTTTTTTCGTCCAGAGTCTCATCCCGACTTGTGGGGGAATCATAGTCTCCATCATCCTTTACTCACTTGGGACAATGCTCTAATAATGATGATCATCACACTTTTATTTACTTACAACTCAAAAATTACAACTCGATACTAGAACAAAATATGACTCTATGTGAATGCCTCCGGCGGTGTACCGGGATGTGCAATGAATCAAGAGTGACATGTATGAAAGAATTATGAACGTGGCTTTGCCACAAATATGATGTAAACTACATGATCATGCAAAGCAATATGGCAATGATGTAACGTGTCATAATAAACGGAACGGTGGTAAGTTGCATGGCAATATATCTCGGAATGGCTATGGAAATGCCATAATAGGTAGGTATGGTGGCTGTTTTGAGGAAGGTAATTGGTGGGTTTATGGTACCGACGAAAGTTGTGCGGTACTAGAGAGGCTAGCAATGGTGGAAGGGTGAGAGTGCGTATAATCCATGGACTCAACATTAGTCATAAAGAACTCACATACTTATTGCAAAAATCTATTAGTTATCGAAACAAAGTACTACGTGCATGCTCCTAGGGGGATAGATTGGTAGGAAAAGACCATCGCTCGTCCCCGACCGCCACTCATAAGGAAGACAATCAATAAATAAATCATGCTCCGACTTCATCACATAACGGTTCACCATACGTGCATGCTACGGGAATCACAAACTTTAACACAAGTATTTCGTAAATTCACAACTACTCAACTAGCATGACTCTAATATCACCATATTTATATCTCAAAACAATCATCAAGTATCAAACTTCTCATAGTATTCAATGCACTTTTTATGATAGTTTTTATTTTGCCCATCTTGGATGCCTATCATATTAGGACTAATTTTATAGCCAAAGCAAATTACCATGCTGTTTTATAAGACTATCAAAATAATATAAGTGAAGCATGAGAGATCAATAATTTCTATAAAATAAAGCCACCACCGTGCTCTAAAAATATATAAGTGAAGCACTAGAGCAAAATTTTCTAGCTCAAAAGATATAAGTGAAGCACATAGAGTATTCTAATAAATTCCGATTCATGTGTGTCTCTCCCAAAAGGTGTGTACAGCAAGGATGATTGTGGTAAACTAAAAATCAAAGACTCAAATCATACAAGACGCTCCAAGCAAAACACATATCATGTGGTCAATAAAAACATAGCCTCAAGTAAAGTTACCGATAGACGAAGACGAAAGAGGGGATGCCTTCCGGGGCATCCTCAAGCTTAGGCTTTTGGTTGTACTTGAATTTTACCTTGGGGTGCCTTGGGCCTCCCCAAGTTTAGGCTCTTTCCACTCTTTATTCCAAAATCCAACAAATCTTTACCCAAAACTTGAAAACTTCACAACACAAAACTTCAACAGAAAATCTCATGAGCTCTGCTAGTATAAGAAAACAAACCACCACTTCAAGCTACTGTAATGAACTCATTCTTTATTTATATTGGTGCTAAACCTACTGTATTCCAACTTCTCTATGGTTCATACCCCCCGATACTAGCCATAGATTCATCAAAATAAGCAAAGAACACACGAAAAACAGAATCTGTCAAAAACAGAACAGTCTGTAGTAATCTGTAGGTTTCGAATACTTATGTAACCCCAAAAATTCTGAAAAAAATTGGTGGATGTGAGGAATTTTTATATTAATCATCTTCAAAAATAATCAACCTAATTTCACTATCCAGTAAAAAATGGCAGAAAATCTCGTGAGCGCTAAAGTTTCTGTTTTTTACAGCAAGATCGCAAAGACTTACCCCAAGTCTTCCCAAAGGTTCTACTTGGCACAAACACTAATTCAAAGCATAAAACCACATATAAACAGAAGCTAGATGAATTATTTACTACTAAATAGAAACAAAAAAAAGGAAACAAAAATAAAATTGGGTTGCCTCCCAACAAGCGCTATCGTTTAATGCCCCTAGCTAGGCATAAAAACAAGAATAGATCTAGGTATTTCATCTTTGGTAGGCAATTCTTCAATCGAACACTTAAAACCCTTAGGAGTTTCCTTATTTTTATTAATGATCAAACACCTAGGCAAGAAATCAAGAAAATAATTTGTAGCAAAAGGTTCTTAATGATAGTGAAAAAGTTGGGGTGAGCACTTATTGCTTTAAGATCCGCATTTTCCTTACTAGAAGATTCACACTTTTTATTTTTAGGCACATACATAAACTTGGCAACTCTAGTAGTAGGAGGATTTGGAGTGTTTTTCAAGGAAGAAAAGGCATACCCTAAGTTGGTAATAATATCCTCAAGTTTATCAATTCTTGTGGAATCTTGATCTATTTTTTCGTTGACTATGGGTTCTTTTTCTTTAAAAAAATTCAGAGTAACTCATACCTTAGATCCACATTAGGTAATCTGGTTGTGGATCTTTTTATCAAAATTCTCAATCAACTCTACTGTGGCAACTTTATTTTCAATAATTTCAAGCCTTTGCATCCAAATTCTCAAGTTAAAATAGTTCCATTAACCAAGAGAGGTGGTGATCCAAACAAATCTATCTTAGCATTATAAGAATCAAAAGTCTGGATACCCAAGGAATTCCCTCCGGCAATGGTATCAAGAATATATCTATTCCAAGGCGTGATGCCTACATAAAAATTGCAAAGAACGGAAGTGGATTGCTTCCTAGTGGATCTATTCTGAGCATTGCAAATTCTATACCAAGCATCTTTTAATTTTTCTCCCTCCCTTAGTTTAAAATTAAGAACTTCATGATCGGGAGTACTAACGACGATAGAAGGGCTAGCCATAATAGCAAAACCAATGATCTAACACATGGATACACAAGAAGCAATCAAAAAGATACGAACGGGAAAGAGGTGAGCGGAAAAGAGGGCGAATAAAACTGCAAGGGTGAAGTGGGGGAGAGGAAAATGAGAGGCAAATGGCAAATAATGTAATGCAAGGGATAAGAGTTTGTGATGGGTACTTGGTATGTCTTGACTTGATGCAACCTCCCCGACAACAGTGCCAGAAATCCTTCTTGCTACCTCTTGAGCATGCGTTGGTTTTCCCTTGAAGAGGAAAGGGTGATGCAGCACAATAGAGTAAGTATTTCCCTCAGTTTTTGAGAACCAAGGTATCAATCCAGTAGGAGGTAACACACAAGTCGACTAGTACCTGCACAAACAAACCAGAACCTCGCAACCAACGCGATAAAGGGGTTGTCAATCCCTTCACGGTCACTTACGAAAGTGAGATCTGATAGAGATAATAAGATAAATATTTTTGGTATTTTTATGATATAGATTGGAAAATAAAGATTGCAAAATAAACGGTAATAGAAATAGCAAGTTGATATGGAAATAATATGATGGAAGATAGACCCGGGGGCCATAGGTTTCACTAGTGGCTTCTCTCAAGATAGCAAATTCTACGGTGGGTGAACAAATTACTGTCGAGCAATTTATAGAAAAGCAAATACTTATGAGAATATATAGGCATCACGTCCGCGACAAGTAGACCAAAATGATTCTGCATCTACTACTATTACTCCACACATCGACCGCTATCCAGCATGCATCTAGAGTATTAAGTTCATAAGAACAGAGTAACGCATTAGGCAAGATGACATGATGCAGAGGGATAAACTCAAGCAATATTATGATATAAACCCCATCTTTTTATCCTTGATGGCAACAATACAATACGTGCCTTGCTGCCCCTGCTGTCACTGGGAAAGGACACCGCAAGATTGAACCCAAAGCTAAACACTTCTCTCATTGCAAGAACGATCAATCTAGTAGGCCAAACCAAACTGATAATTCGAAGAGACTTGTAAAGATATTTAAATCATGCATAAAAGATTCCAAAGAAGAATCAAATATTATTCATAGATAATCTTGATCATAAACCCACAATTCATCGGATCTAGACAAACACACCGCAAAAAGAATTACATCGAATAGATCTCCAAGAGAATCGAGGAGAACTTTGTATTGAGATCCAAAGAGAGAGAAGAAGCCATCTATCTAATAACTATGGACCCGAAGGTCTGTGGTAAACTACTCACACATCATCGGAGAGGCTATGGTCTTGATGTAGAAGCCCTCCGTGATCGATTCCCCCTCTGGCAGAGCGCCGGAAAAGGCCCCAAGATGGGATCTCATGGATAAGGTTGTGGTGGTGGAAATAGGGTTTTGTGGTGCTCCTGAATGTTTTCGGGGTATATGGGTATATATAGGAGGAAGAAGTACGTCGGTGGAGCTGCAAGGGGCCCACGAGGGTGGGGGGCACGCCTCCCTGCCCCGTGGCCTCCTCGCTTCTTTCTTGACGTCCACTCCAAGTCTCCTAGATCACGTTTTTCCAAAAAAATAACTCTCCCGAAGGTTTCATTCTGTTTGGATTCCGTTTGATATTCCTTTTCTGCGAAACACTGAAATAGGCAAAAAACATCAATTTGCACTGGGCCTTTGGTTAGTAGGTTAGTCCCAAAAATAATGTAAAAAGGTAAATTAAAGCCCATTAAACATCCAAAACAAATAATATAATAGCATGGAACAATAAAAAATTATAGATACGTTGGAGACGTATCAATACTCTGCATGGAGCTACTCTAACTAATTGCTCCCACTTTCAATATGTATCTAGATCGAGATTTAGAGTCATCTAGATCGGTGTCAAAAGCTTGCATCGACGTAACTCTTTACGACGAACTCTTTTATCACCTCCATAACCGAGAAATATTTCCTTAGTCCTCTAAGGATAATTTTGACCGCTGTCCAGTGATCTACTCCTAGATCCCTTACCAAAATCATGCTAAGGTATACAGTAGGTCTGGTACAAAGCATAGCATACTTTATAGAACCTATGACTGAGGCATAGGGAATGACTTTTCATTCTCTTTCTATTTTCTGCCGTGGTCGGGTTTTGAGTCTTTACTCAACTTCACACCTTGCAACACAGGCAAGAACTCCTTCTTTGATTGTTCCATTTTGAACTACTTCAAAAACTTGTCAAGGTATGTACTTATTGAAAAATTTATCAAGCGTCTTGATCTATCTCTATAGATCTTGATGCCCAATATGTAAGAAACTTCACCGAAGTCTTTCATTGAAAAAAATAATCTTATTCAAGTATCCTTTTATGCTATCCAGAAATTCAGTATCATTTCTGATCAACAATATGTCATCCACATATAATATCAGAAATGCAATAGAGCTCCCACTCACTTTCTTGCAAATACGGGCTTCTCCAGAAGTCTGTATAAAATTATATGCTTTGATCAACTCATCAAAGCGTATATTCCAACTCCGAGATGCTTGCACCAGTCCATAGATGGATCGCTGGAGCTTGCACACTTTGTTAGTACCTTTAGGATTGACAAAACCTTCTGGTTGCATCATATACAACTATTCTTTAATAAATCCATTAAGGAATGTAGTTTTGATATCAATTTCCCTGATTTCATAAAATGAGGCAACTGCTAACATGATTCAGACAGACTTTTAAGCATCGATACGAGTGAGAAAATCTCATCATAGTCAACACCTTGAACTTGTCAAAAACCTTTTGTGACAATTCGAGCTTTGTAGATAGTAACACTACTATCAGCGTCCGTCTTCCTCTTGAAGATCCATTTATTCTGAATGGCTCACCGGTCATCGGGCAAGTCAATCAAAGTCCATACTTTGTTCTCATACATGGATCCCATCTCAGATTTCATGGCCTTAAGCCATTTCACGAAATCTGGGCTCATCATCGATTCCTCATTGTTCATAGGTTCTTCATGGTCTAGTAACATGACTTCCAAAACAGGATTACCGTACCACATTGGTGTGGAACATACTATGGTTGACCTACAAGGTTTGGTAGTAATTTGATCTAAAGTTTCATGATCATCATCATTAACTTCCTCACTAATTAGTGTAGGCATCACTGGAACTGATTTCTGTGATGAACTACTTTAGAATTCGGGAGAAGGTACAATTACCTCATCAAGTTCTACTTTCTTCCCACTCACTTCTTTCGAGAGAAACTCCTTCTCTAGAAAGGATCCACTCTTAGCAACAAAGATCTTGCCTTCGGATCTGTGATAGAAGGTGTACCCAAAAGTTTCTTTTGGGAATCGTATGAAGACGCACTTCTCCGATTTGGGTTTGAGCTTATCAGGCTGAAACTTTTTCACATAAGCATCGCAGCCCCAAACTTTAAGAAACGACAGCTTAGGTTTAATGGATTTTTAGATGGTGCCCTATTCAATCCCAAAATGACAGTGGTAAATCAGTAAGAGACATCATAGATCACACCATATCTAATAAAGTATGGTTACAATGTTCGGACACACCATTACGCCGTGGTGTTCCAGGTGGCATGATTTGCGAAACTATTCGACATTGTTTCAACTGAAGGCCAAACTCGTAACTCAAATATTTCGTCTCCGCGATCAGATCGTAGAAACTTTATTTTCTTGTTACAATGATTCTCCACTTCACTCTGAAATTCTTTGAACTTTTCAAACGTTTCAAACTTGTGTTTCATTAAGTAGATATACTCATATCTGCTCAAATCATCTGTGAAGGTTAGAAAATAACGATACCCGCCGCGAGCCTCAACACTCATTGGATCACATCTATCAGTATGTATTATTTCTAATAAGTCTGTTGCTCGCTCCATTGTTCCGGAGAACAGAGTCTTAGTCATCTTGCCCATGAGGCATGGTTCGCAAACATCAAGTGATTCATAATCAAGTGATTCGAAAAAGCCCATCAACATGGAGTTTCTTCATGCGCTTTACACCAATATGACCTAAACGGCAGTGCCACTAGTATTTTGCACTATCATTATCAACTTTGCATCCTTTGGCATCAATATCATGAATATGTGTATCACTATGATCGGGAGTCAATAAACCATTCACCTTGGGTGTATGACCATAGAAGGTTTTATTCATGTAAACAGAATAGCAATTATTCTTTGACTTAAATGAATAACCGTATTGCAATAAACATGATCCAATCATATTATGCTCAACGCAAACACCAAATAACATTTATTTTAGGTTCAACACTAATCCCAAAGGTAAAGGGAGTGTGTGATGGTGATCTTATCAACCTTTGGAATCATTTCCAACACACATCATCACCTTGCCCTCAACTAGTCTTTGTTCATTTTGTAACTCCTGTTTTGAGTTACTAATCATAGCAACTAAACTAGTACCAAATACCCAGGGGCTACTATGAATACTAGTAAAGTACACATCAATAACATGTATATCATATATACTTTTGTTCACTTTGCCATCCTTCTTATCCGCCAAGTATTTGGGGCAGTTCCGCTTCTAGTGACCATTTCCTTTGTAGTAGAAGCACTCAGTTTTAGGCTTGGGTCTAGCTTTGGGCTTCTTCATGGGAGTGACAACTTGCTTTCCATTCTTCTTGAAGTTCCCTTTCTTTCCCTTGCCCTTTTACTTGAAACTAGTGGTCTTGTCAACCATCAACATTTGATGCTTTTCTTGATTTCTACCTTCGTTGATTTCAGCATCACGAAGAGCTCGGGAATCGTTTTCGTCATCCCTTGCATATTATAGTTCATCACGAAGTTCCAGTAACTTGGCGATAGTGACTAGAGAACTCTGTCAATCACTATCTTATCTGGAAGATTAACTCCCACTTGATTCAAGCGATTGTAGTACTCAGACATTCTGAGCACATGCTCACTAGTTGAGCTATTCTCCTCCATCTTGTAGGCAAAGTACTTGTCAGAGGTCTCATACCTCTCGACTCGGGCATGAGTCTGAAATACCAATTTCAGCTCTTAAAACATCTTATATGCTCCGTGGCATTCAAAATGTTTTTGAAGTCCCGGTTCTAAGCCGTAAAGCATGGCCCACTAAACTATCAAGTAGTCATCATACCGAGCTTGCCAAACGTTCATAACATCTGCATCTGCTCCTGCAATAGGTCCGTCACCTAGCAGTGCATCAAGGACATAATTCTTCTATGCGGTAATGAGGATAATCCTCAGATCATGGAGCTAGTCTGCATCATTGCTACTAACATATTTCAACATAGTTTTCTCTAGGAACATATCATAACTAAAACGGGGAAGCTATATGCGAGCAATTGATCTACTACATAGATATTCAAATACTATCAGGACTACTTTCATGATAAATTTAGGTTCAATTAATCATATTACTTAAGCACTCCCACTTAGATAGACTTCCCTTGATACGTCTCCGTCGTATCTACTTTTCCAAACACTTTTGCCCTTGTTTTGGACTCTAACTTGCATGATTTGAATGGAACTAACCCGAACTGACGATGTTTTCACCAGAATTGCCATGGTGTTATTTTTGTGCAGAAATAAAAGTTCTCGAAATGACCTGAAAATCAACGGAGCATTATTTTGGAATATATAAAAAATACTGGAAGGAAGATCCACGTCAGGGGGCCTCCACCTGTCCATGAGGGTGGGGGCGCCCTACCCCCCTGGGCGCGCCTCCTGCCTCGTGGGCCCCCTGACGCTCCACCGACATCAACCCTGACTCCATATATATTCACTTTTGGGGAGAAAAAAACTAGAGAGAAGGATTCATTGCGTTTTACAATATGGAGCCGCCGCCAAGCCCTAAACTCTCTCGGGATGGCTGATCTAGAGTCCGTTCGGGGCTCCGGAGAGGGGAACCCGTCGCCATCGTCATCATCAACCATCCTCCATCACCAATTTCATGATGCTCACCACCGTGTGTGAGTAATTTCATCGTAGGCTTGCTGGGCGGTGATGGGTTGGATGAGATTTATCATGTAATCGAGTTATTTTTGTTAGGGTTTGATCCCTAGTATCCACTATGTTCTGAGATTGATGTTGCCATGACTTTGCTATGCTTAATGCTTGTCACTAGGGCCCGAGTGCCATGATTTCAGATCTGAACCTATTATGTTTTCATCAATATATGAGAGTTCTTGATCCTATCTTGCAAGTCTATAGTCACCTACTATGTGTTATGATCCGGCAACCCCGAAGTGACAATAATCGGGACCACTCCCGGTGATGACCGTAGTTTGAGGAATTCATGTATTCACTATGTGTTAATGCTTTGGTCCGGTACTCTATTAAAAGGAGGCCTTAATATCCCTTAGTTTCCAATAGGACCCCGCTGCCATGGGAGGGTAGGACAAAAGATGTCATGCAAGTTCTTTTCCATAAGCATGTATGGCTATATTCGGAATACATGCCTACATTACATTGATGAACTGGAGCTAGTTCTGTGTCACCCCAGGTTATGACTGTTACATGATGAACCGCATCCGGCATAATTCTCTATCACCGATCCATTGCCTACGAGCTTTCCATATATTGTTCTTCACTTATTTACTTTTCCGTTGCTATTGTTATCATCACTACAAAACACCAAAAATATTACTTTTGCTACCGTTACCTTTTACCACCGTTACCACTACTATCATACTACTTTGCTACTAAATACCTTGCTGCAGATATTAAGTTTCCAGGTGTGGTTGAATTGATAACTCAGCTGCTAATACTTGAGAATATTCATTGGCTCCCGTTGTGTCGAATCAATAAGTTTTGGTTGAATACTCTACCCTCGAAAACTGTTGCGATCCCCTATACTTGTGGGTTATCAAGACTATTTTCTGGCGCCGTTGCCGGGGAGCATAGCTCTATTCTTTGAGTCACTTGGGATTTATATCTGCTTATCATTATGAAGAACTTGAAAGATCCAAGAACCAAGATTTATCCCTCAACTATAAGGGGAGGTAAGGAACTGCCATCTAGCTCTGCACTTGATTCACCTTCTGTTTTGAGTAAGCTTGCGACACCTAAACCTGCTTCTGCTATTAATTCTGATATGTCGCATGTTATTGATGATGCCACTTCTTCTATGCATGGTACTTATGATGAAACTACTTCTATGCTTGATACTACTGTGCCTGAGGGAGTCTTGGATTAGGGGGTCTCCGGACAGCCGGACTATATCCTTTGGCCGGACTGTTGGACTATGAAGATACAAGATTGAAGACTTCGTCCCGTGTCCGGATGGGACTCTACTTGGCGTGGAAGGCAAGCTAGGCAATATGGATATGTATATCTCCTCCCTTGTAACCGACTCTGCGTAACCCTAGCCCACTCCAGTGTCTATGTAAACCGGAGGGTTTAGTCCGTAGGACAACATATACAATCATACCATAGGCTAGCTTCTAGGGTTAGCCTCTACGATCTCATGGTAGGTCAACTCTTGTAATACTCATATCATCAAGAACAATCAAGCAGGAAGTAGGGTATTACCTCCATCAAGAGGGCCCGAACCTGGGTAAACATCTTGTCCCCTGCCTCCTGTTACCATCCGCCTTAGACGCACAGTTCGGGACCCCCTACCCGAGATCTGCCGGTTTTGACACCAACATTGGTGCTTTCATTGAGAGTTCCACTGTGTCGTCACCATAAGGCTTGATGGATCCTTCGATCATCGGCAGCGATGCGGTCCAGGGTGAGGTTTTCCTCCCAGGACAGATCCTTGTATTCGGCGACTCCGCACTGCGGGCCAATTCGCTTGTCCATCTGGAGCAGATCGAGAGCTACGCCCCTGGCTATTAGGTCAGATTCGGAAACTTGAACTACACTGCCGACATCCGCGGAGACTTGATCTTCGATGGATTCGAGCCTGTGTCAGGTGCGCCGCACAGTCACGACGAGCATGACATAACTCTATCGTCGGACATTATTCGGGAGATCGCATCCGCAACTACTCCGACCGTCAATCCGGAGCAAATCGCGCCATCCAAGAGCGGAGGGATAGACCCCGCCACAGAGGTCGCGCTCTCAGCGGCGATAGAGCCGGATGCTGACTTTACCCCTTACGAGAGCCGAGTCGCCGAACCACTGGATTCATCTCTGGCCATGGACTCCGAGCCGCTTACATCCGTGCCCGTTGAACCCGACTGGGCGCCGATCATGGAGTTCACCTCCGCAGATACCTTTCAGCACTCGCCTTTCGGCGATCTGCTAAATACATTAAGGTCTCTCTCCCTGTCAGGAGAACCTTGGCCGAACTTTGTTCGGCTAGAATGGGATGCGGACGACGAAGAAATTCGCTGCCCACCCACCACCCACTTGGTAGCCACTGTCGACGACTTAACCGACATGCTTAACTTCGACTCCGAAGACATCGACGACATGAACGAAGATGCAGGAGATGAACAGGAACCAGCTCCCACAGGGCGCCAGACAACCACTTCATCACATGACATATACATGGTGGATACACCCAAAGAGGGCAATGGCGAAGAGACAACGGAGGATGCCCCCTCCAAGCAACCCAAGCGGCGACGTCAGCGGCGACGCTCTAAGTCCCGCCATAACAAAAACAGCAATAACAACGCAAGAGGAAATAACAGTCCAGTCGACTCTAGAAGAAACGACGACTGCACCGCCCCGGTGGCAGAGCACGATCAAGATGCAAACGGTGAACATAGTATGGATCCGGCGTCCGAACACGGCGATGCCAAGGATAAACCTCATCAAACCCCGTCTGGGGAGGAAAACAGTCCGGACGAAGATGCACACATCATCCCGGAAACACACTTGGAGCAAGAGAACCTCCGCAGACGGCTTATTGCCACAACGAGGAGCCTGAAGAAGCATAAGCAAAGGCTTAAGGTCGCACAAGATACGCTCAACAGCAGGTGGAACAAAGTGCTCGACAACGAAACAATGTATGGTGGAAGTTACCACACAAATAGCTATCCAAAGCGCAAGCTATTACCTGAATTTGACGATGAGGCCTTAGAGCCCACACAGCCAAAAAATGATACGACCAACCGGCCGGATCCACCACCTTGTGACAGCGATAGAGCGGCTAAAAAAGTCGCACATAAGTCAACACACGATCTACGTGAGAGCTTGCGCCAAAACCCCGGCGCGACCAGATCCATCTATGGATCTAGGAAGCGCGCTCCGACACAAAATCAAAACCGAATACTACAACCGTCCGAACACCATGGCATATCCCAATACAGGGGTGCCGCACACCCCCTATGTTTCACCGATGAGTTGCTGGATCACGAATTCCCAGAAGGATTCAAACCAGTGAACATAGAGGCGTATGACGGGACCACAGACCCTGGAGTCTGGATCGAGGACTTTATCCTCCATATTCATATGGCTCGTGGAGACGATCTCCATGCCATTAAATACTTGCCCCTCAAGCTTAAAGGGCCAGCTCAGCACTGGCTGAAAAGCCTCCCTGAAAACTCAATTGGAAGTTGGGAGGAGCTCGAGGATGCTTTTTGGGCTAATTTTCAAGGGCCTTATGTCCGACCTCCGGATGCACACGATTTAAGTCATATAATCCAACAGTCCGGAGAGTCCACCCTAAAGCTTTGGAACAGGTTCCTCACCAAGAAGAACCAAATCGTCGACTGTCCGGACGCTGAAGCCTTAGCAGCTTTTAAACACAGTGTCTGAGACGAATGGATCACCAGACACCTCGGCCAACAAAAACCGAGAACAATGGCAGCCCTAACAAGCCTCATGACCCGCTTTTGCACGGGCGAAGACAACTGGTTGGCCCGTAGCAGCACCAGCGACCCAAGCACATCTGAAGTCAGGGATGGAAATGGAAAACCACGATGCAACAAAAACAAGCGTCGAAATAAAGAAGGCAGCCCAGATAATACGGCGGTAAACACCGGATTCAGGGGCTCTCGACCAGGTCAACGGAAAAAGCCTTTCAAAGGCAGCAGAGAAGGACCATCCGGCCTAAACAAGATTCTTGACAAGCTCTGTCAGATTCATGGCACCCCTGACAAACCTGCAAATCACACCCACAGAGAATGTTGGGTCTTCAAGCAGGCCGGTAAGCTAAATGCCGAACAGAAAGGGGAAGAAACACCAAGCGAAGACGAGGATGAACCTCTCCAGCAAAGCACCAAAGGACAGAAAAAGTTCCCACCAGAGGTTAAAACGGTAAACATGATCCATGTGACGAAGAGGAGAAGCAAGCATGCACTCTGAGACACACGCGCCATAGAGCCCATCACCCCTAGGTTCAACCCCTGGTTGGCCTGCCCAATCACTTTTGATCGTAGGGATCACACAACAAGTATCCGGCACGAAGGACTATCGGCCTTGGTGTTAGACCCAATAATAAACAGGTACCATTTCACACGAGTCCTCATGGACGGTGGCAGTGATCTAAATCTGATATATCAGGACACAGTCCGCAAAATGGGGATAGACCCGACGCAAATAAGCCACAATAATACTACCTTCAAGGGAGTAATACCAGGCCAAGAGGCCCGCTGTACGGGCTCTCTACTGCTAGAGGTTGTATTTGGTTCTCCTGATAACTTCCGAAGCGAAAGGTTAACTTTCCACGTCGCTGCATTCCGAAGTGGTTATCATGCACTACTCGGAAGAACGGCTTTTGCTCGTTTTAATGCAATACTGCATTATGCTTTTCTCAAGCTTAAGATGCCCGGTCCACGTGGCATCATCACAGTTAGCGGAAATATTGAACGTTTTTTACATGCGGAAGAGGATGCGGCGGCTTTAACAGCCGCGAACTAGAAGGCCTCACCAACCAGAAAAAAGGACAGGTCGTCAAGACCATGGACACAGTTAGACGAGTCCGGCGCTCCACCACATATACATGAGATTGGTTTGATGATCAAACCCTCATAGACGATACCAGGGGCTTCCCACATGTAATCAGGGCCAGCCCGGCTCAACTTGACTTCTCTTGAATTTTGATAGTTCATTGATAATTACCAATTCTTTTTTTGGCACGGCAACTTTCACCTAAGTTCTTCCCTTTTACAGATGACAATCGTGCTACACACGTCCAGGACACGGCACAACGGAGACACAGGCACAGACGTGCAGCAGGGACCCGCCCAAAGGTTTCTTTTTAGATTAAGACCCTGCGTAAACCTTTTTTTACTGTCTCTTGTTGCTCACATCCTCCGGATACTCCACACAACCGAGAAGGATGCTGACGTTATTGGCATGTGGCCACATCGGGATATTGCACATACCTGGACACACGGGGTTTATTATTAAGGGCATTGTTTAGCCCGATATATGTTATAAAGACCGAACACCTTTGGGAGTGTTCGGCGTCGCGAGTTTGGCCCTATATGCATCAGCTCCGAATCATGTCTTTGGTCAAATGTTGGGTTTGCCCGGCTCCCACGTTTTGGTACCTTACATTCCGTTATATCGGCTGAGGTAGCACTGGGAGAACTACTGTGATTGTGCCCTGGTTCATCCGGATGAGCACCTCAGTAGAGAAAGCCAAAAACTGACTGTCATGATATAGCGAGAGACTGGTCAACCACTCGATGACTCAGCGGAATCTTCGGGATTCCTCCGCATTAACGAAGGGCCGTTTCCCGGTCATGTACGTACGCGCCCCATATTCGGACGAGCGCAGAAGTACCAGGGGCTATATAGTAGCCCCACCGTCAAACTCCTATGGCTAAGTGAAAGTGTTAAAGCAATATAGTCTGATTGCCTCGTTTGTTGCACTACCACCTCCTTAATGGACCAAGACGTTGGATCAAGTGTGGATACACTTTTTTTGCAAACACCCCCGCATTATATGCGTGGGGGCGGAAGCTGACGACTGCAAACTTTCAGGTTATATACATATATACATAAACGGCCGCACAAGAGGCATCATAGTACTTTCGAGCAAAAGTATAAATACAACTTTGATAACTAAATAAAACATTGTTTTTAAAATGGAAGTACATGTCACTAGAACATAATATTCTTCGAGCACTGAGCCTCTATCGAACGAGCGCCTTCAAGAACTTCTTCAAAGTAGTGCTCGGCAGCCACTCGGCCTACGGCTGAACCCTGTGTCGCAACAGTGGTGGCCTCCATCTCCGCCCAGTATGTCTTGACACGGGCAAAGGCCATCCGCGCACCCTCTATGCATGCCGATCTCTTCATAGCATCGATGCGCGGCACAGCACCAAGGACTTGTTGCACTAAACTAAAATAGCTATTCGGCCTTGGTCCTCCCGGCCATACATGATCCACAACGGACCTCATGGCAAGTCCGGACAACCTATGGAGCTCGGCCCACTCGGCCATTCGCTCATTCAATAACAGTGGACGGACTGGAGCATGAAACTATGACCAGAACAGCTTTTCCACTTCGTGATCTTTCTGATCATTGAAGTACTCGGCCGCATCAGCAGCACTTGCAACCAAATCCACGTAGGCGTCCGCAGAACTCCATAGTCGGTCAAGAGGAGCATACTTCAGATCTCCAAATTTAGTCCGCAAAGAGAAGGGCTTCCCAGACACGATATCTGCAGCTTGATGCAGCTCCTCCTTCGTCGCTCTAATTTTGGAGCGGGCTTCCTTGGCAGCTACCAGGGCCTTCTCTAGGTCTGTCGCCCTCGCTCGGCTTTCTTCTTCAAGAAGCTAGTAACGGTCAGCGACATCTTTTAACTCTACAGCCGATTTGGCCATTCTTTCCTTGCTCTCGCAATGCGCAGCCTGTTCAGACCTCAACTCTTCGGCCGCCTTTAGAGCGGCCGCATTGCTACTCCTTGCTTGTTCCTTGGCTCGGGCAAGCTCCGCCCGAAGGGTCTCCACGGTGGCAGCTCCATCTGCAGTCACAACATATTAAAGATACTAGCATCATGCTCCTCTTATTATGTGACGATCACCAAAGAAATCACTTACCCTGTGCCTTGTCAAGTGATACGTCTCCGTCGTATCTATAATTTTTGATTGTTCCATGCAATATTCTAGAACTTTCATATACTTTTGGCAACTTTTTATACTATTTTTGGGACTAACATATTGATCCAGTGCCTAGTGCCAGTTCCTGTTTGTTGCATGTTTTTTGTTTGGCAGAATATCCATATCAAACGGAGTCCAAACGGGATAAAAACTGATGGATATTTTTTTGGAATATATATGATTTTTGGGAAGAAAAATCCACGCGAGACGGTGCCCGAGGTGGCCACGAGGCAGGGGGCGTGCCTGCCCCCCTGGGCGCGCCCCTGACCCTCGTGGGCCACCCGTAAGGCGGTTGGTTCCCTTCTTTCGCCGCAAGAGAGCTAATATCCGGATAGAGATCGTGTTAAAATTTCAGCCCAATCGGAGTTACGGATCTCCGGGAATATAAGAAACGGTGAAAGCGAAGAATCTGGGAACGCAGAAACAGAGAGAGACAGAGAGATAGATCCAATCTCGGAGGGGCTCTCGCCCCTCCCACGCCATGGGAGCCAAGGACCAGAGGGGAAACCCTTCTCCCATCTAGGGAGGAGGTCAAGGAAGAAGAATAAGAAGGGGGGCCCTCTCCCCCTTGCTTCCGGTGGCGCCGGAGCGCTGCTGGGGCCATCATCATCACCGCCATCTTCACCAACAACTTCACCGCCATCATCACCAACTCTTCCCTCCTCTATGCAGCGGTGTAACCTCTCTCTTACCCGCTGTAATCTCTACTTAAACATGGTGCTCAACGCTATATATTATTTCCCAATGATGTATGGCTATCCTATGATGTTTGAGTAGATCTGTTTTGTCCTAATGGCTATTCGATGATCAAGATTGGTTTGAGTTGTATGTTTTATTATTGGTGCTGTCCTATGGTGCTCTCCGTGTCGTGCAAGCATGAGGGATTCCCGCTGTAGGGTTTGCAATATGCTTATGATTTTCTTATGGTGGGTGGCGTGAGTGACAGAAGCACAGCCCCGAGTAAGTAGGTTGTTTGCGTATGGGATAAAGGGGACTTGATACTTTAATGCTATGGTTGGGTTTTACCTTAATGAATCTTTAGTAGTTGCGGATGCTTGCTAGAGTTCCAATCATAAGTGCATATGATCCAAGTAGAGAAAGTATGTTAGCTTATGCCTCTCCCTCAAATAAAATTGCAATAATGATTACCGGTCTAGTTATCGATTGCCTAGGGACAAATAACTTTCTTGTTGACAAAAGCTCTCTACTAAAACTAATTTAGTTGTGTCTTTATCTAAACAGCCCCTAGTTTTTATTTTCGCGTTCTTTACTTTCTTGCAATCTTACCCAAAAACACCTACAAAGTACTTCTAGTTTCATACTTGTTCTAGGTAAAGCGAACGTCAAGCGTGCGTAGAGTTGTATCGGTGGTCGATAGAACTTGAGGGAATATTTGTTCTACCTTTAGCTCCTTGTTGGGTTCGACACTCTTACTTATCGAAAGAGGCTACAATTGATCCCCTATACTTGTGGGTTATCATCAAGCCGCTGGTTGACAAGCACGATATCGGCATCGGCCGCATCAAGTTGCCGCTTTAGCTCGGTAAACTCATCAGTTCGGCTAGCCACCGGAGCCTCAACAACCTGCACATAAAGGCAGTCAGGTTATTACCTGGGAATATGATCCTCGGGTTGCCACCGTTCTCGACGACAACCAGAGTCTCAGGGGCTACTATCTTCATAGGGCACACCTAACGTGTGCGGTACTATCAAAAACATACACTATTTCACGTACCTCAAAGCCTTTCAGAAGACTCATAAAGGCTTCGTGCAATCCGCTTTCAGCGGATGAAATCCTTTCAATTACCATACCCATCAGCGTACGATGCACTTCCGAGACGGCTGCTTGCCCCAGAAGATCCTTCAGTGTGTCTGACCGCACACTGTACGGTTTCGGACTCTTGCTGCCGCTCTCCTCAGGAGCCGGATACTGGGGATTCCGGGTAGCCAAAGGGTTATCCTCTGGCCTTGGCGGATCTGGAGAAACCCTCCGCGACGACACTTCAGGGTTGCCCGCCTCATGAGGCAGGGTGTCAGGGGAGGCGTTTTGCTCTCCATCATCTCCGGAAGAAGATCCCCCGAAGACGAACTCTGTCGAGAAGGGCTACGATCCGGACTACAATTTATAAGCATCGGTTATTGTCTTTGGAAGTAAGGTAGGGTATTTTCACTATTAAGTACTTTTTGATTACTTATAGCTCGGTAGAGGGATGATCCCCGCGCGGACATTGTGCGGCAAGAATACCCTCCGAGGCAGGACCCTCTGGCGAAGATTTCTTCTCCCGTTTGGAAACCTTAGTTTCCGAATCTTCAGAGGTAGTCCTCTTCCTTCCCCGGGGCGAGAGAATGTCAGATTCTTCCCCTGGTTATCCTCCCTCGCGGAAGCGCTCATTCCCCCGGTTGGAATGAGTAGCGAGTGAGGCCCGCTTTCGCCCTCTTTATTCTGCCCTTCATCTTCCTTTGAGGGCACTAGATAAGGCGCCGGCTCGAGCATCTTGTCCAGTACTGGATTGTCCAAGCCCTCAGGAAGGGGGGGGGCGAACACCTGATCATCTTCGCCTTTGTTATCCAATCCTGGTCAAAGAGCGACACTTTTAGAATGATGCCATGATAAACAAAAGGACAATGGGTTCGGCCATGGGATTACTTACTTGGGTAGCAGGGCAGTTGCAGCTCAAACCCACATCCTCGGTGGTGTCCAGACACTCTATTTGGGGTCCGAAGAACGACTTGTACATCTCTTTGAGCGTCATGCCGAGGAAGTGTTGAATAGCTCGCGGTCCTTCCGGGTTGAATTCCCACATACAGAGGGGCCTACGTTTGCAAGGCTGGACTCGACGAACTAGCATAACTTGCATTACCATAACCAGACTGAAATCTCTCTCAAAGAGATCTCGGATACGCCTCTGCAATATTGGCACGTCCTTTGCTGGACCCCAGCTCAGCCCCCTACTGATCCATGACATCAGTTGCGATGGGGGGCCCGAGCGAAAGGTGGGGGCGACTACCCACTTGGCACTTCGGGGAGCTGTGATGTAAAACCACTCCCGCTGCCACAATCTGGACACCTGTGGGAAGGAACCCTCTGGCCATGGAGCATCAGCGATTTTGCTTATTAAGGCACCTCCGCACTCTACGTGCCGCCCCTCGATCATCTTCGGCTTCACATTGAAGGTCTTGATCCACAGGCCGAAGTGAGGGGTAATGCGGAGGAAGGCCTCACATACGACAATAAATGGCGAGATGTGAAGAAGGGAATCCGGGGCCAGATCATGGAAATCCAGCCCATAATAGAACATAAGATCCCTAACAAAGGGATCCAGAGCGAGGCCTAGTCCTCGGAGGAAGTGGGAGATGAACACGACACTCTCGATGGGTTAGGGAGTAGGGATGACCTGCCCTCGGGCAGGCAGCCTATGTGAAATTTCGGCAGTCGGATATCTGGCCTCTCTCAGCTTCTTGATGTCCTCCTCTGTGATAGAGGAAGGCATCCACCGACCTTGAAGGTTGGATCCGAACATAGTTTAAGGTCCGAAGCGCCTGACCTGAGCTTTGGGTGTTAGAACTCGAGGCGGGGGAAGGATTCGATTGAGCACGAGAGGGAAAAAAGAAAAGGCCTCGTGCTCTTTATAAAGAGGGTGAATGTCAAGCCTCCTCCTCATGGCCGTTTTGGACTTGGCTAAGATCTAGGAGTCATACCAACAGGCACGATTGGGTTACCCATGTCCGTATTGATGAGAATCCCGTAATAAGGGGGACACGATCTTTGCTTTGACAAGACGTGACAGAAAAACCAGCTCGCAATATGCGCAACGCTGGTTGAGTAAAATGGTTCGAATAATGATCGAGCCATGACATAACATTGTGCTGTCAGAACGCGTCAACAGATTAGATTTGTGCAAATATTATTCTCTCTGTGGTAGTATGTGGAACTTGTTTTGCAGAGCTGGACACTATTCTGGTGTTCAAAATCTTCTATGGAGTATTCGGAGGAGGAACCCGCCTTGCAATGCCAAAGACAATACTGCGTGCCGGACTCATCGTCATTGAAGCCTGGTTCAGGGGCTACTGAGGGAGTCCTGGATTAGGGGGTCTCCGGACAGCCGGACTATATCCTTTGGCCGGACTGCTGGACTATGAAGATACAAGATTGAAGACTTCGTCCCGTGTCCGGATGGGACTCTACTTTGCGAGGAAGGCAAGCTAGGCAATACGGATATGTATATCTCCTCCCTTGTAACCGACTCTGCGTAGCCCTAGCCCCCTCCGTGTCTATATAAACTAGAGGGTTTAGTCCGTAGGACAACATATACAATCATACCATAGGCTAGCTTCTAGGGTTAGCCTCTACGATCTCGTGGTAGATCAACTCTTGTAATACTCATATCATCAAGAACAATCAAGCAGGAAGTAGGGTATTACCTCCATCAAGAGGGCCCGAACCTAGGTAAACATCTTGTCCCCTGCCTCCTATTACCATCCGCCTTAGACGCACAGTTCGGGACCCCCTACCCGAGATCCCTCGGTTTTGACACCGACAATGCCACTTGGTGAATTTCTTGATGAACAACTTGCTAGGGCTAGAGAAAATGAAATTATTGAAACTAATAATATTGATGAAAGTGATAATGAAGATTCTCCCCCTAGATATGAATTGCCTGTTGTGCCTGAGGGCTATATTATGGATGAAGAAACTGCTAGAGATTTTCTTGCTTGCAATGATAGGAGTGATCTTAAGAAATTATTAGCTAAGCGAGAACAAAAAACTCTGAATGCTAGAATGAAATATGATCCTGCTTATGCTACTTCACCTATCTTTGTTACTGATAAGGATTATGATTTCTCTGTTGATCCTGAGATAATTACTTTACTTGAATCTGATCCTTTCTATGGCTATGAATCTGAAACTGTTGTGGCACATCTTACTAAATTAAATGATATAGCCACCCTGTTCACTAATGATGAGAAAACTCGCTATTATTATATCCTTAAATTATTTCTGTTCTCATTAAAGGGTGATGCTAAGATATGGTTTAATTCTCTTGATCCTGGTTGTGTGCGTAGTCCCCAGGATATGATTTATTACTTCTCTGCTAAATATTTCCCTGCTCATAAGAAACAAGTTGCTTTAAGGGAAATATATAACTTTGTACAAATTGAAGAAGAGAGTCTCCCACAAGCTTGGGGGAGGCTTCTCCAATTACTTAATGCTTTTCCTGATCATCCTCTTAAGAAAAATGAAATACTTGATATCTTTTATAATGGACTAACCGATGCTTCCAGAGACCACCTGGATAGTTGTGCTGGTTGTGTTTTCAGGGAAAGAACACCAGATGAAGCTGAAATTTTATTGAACAATATGTTGACTAATGAAAATAATTGGACACTTCCTGATCCAATTCTTGATCCAATTCCTGATCCAATTCGTGATCCAATTCCCGAGCGAACTCCGAAGAAAAGGGGTATTCTATTTCTCAGTCCTGAAGATATGCAAGAGGCAAAGAAATCTATGAAAGAAAAAGGTATTAAAGTTGAAGATGTTAAGAATTTACCTCCTATTGAAGAAATACATGGTCTTAATTTATCGCCTGTTGAAGAAATACATGGTCTTGATAACCCGACATAGGTAGTAAAGGTAAATTCTCTCTATAGATATGATAAAGCTGAAATTCCTCCTACTAAGTTTGCCAACCAATGCTTAGATGCGTTTGATAACTTTATGGTTAAGCAAGAAGATTTTAATGCTTATGTTGGTAGACAATTAAAACGCAATGCTTATATGATTGAACACTTGAGTGATTAGATGGCTAATGTTAAAGGTGAACTAAAACTTATTAGTAAACATGCTTCTATGGTTACCACTCAAGTAGAACAAGTACTTAAAGCTCAGAATGATTTGCTCAATGAATTGAATAGTAAGAAAAATGATAATGCTGTTAGAGTTATGACTAGAGGTGGTAAAATGACTCGGGAACCCTTGTATCCCGAGGGCCATCCTAAGAGAATTTAGCAAGATTCTCAGAGAAATAATATTGATGCACCTAGTCCTTCTAAGAGGAAGAAAAAGAAAAATGATAGGACTTTGCATGCTTCTAGTGAACCTGTTATTGACATACCTGAGAATCCTAATGATATCTCTATTTCTGATGCTGAAACACAATCTGGTAATGAGCATGAACCTAGTGATAATGTTAATAATGATGTTCATGTGGATGCTCATCCTAGTAATGATAACGAAGTAGAGATTGAACCTGCTGTTGATCTTGATAACCCACAATCAAAGAATCAATGTTATGATAAGAGGGACTTTGTTGCTAGGAAGAACGGTAAGGAAAGAGAACCATGGGTTCAGAAACCCATGCCTTTTCCTCCTAAACCATCCAAGAAAAAGGATGATGAGGATTTTGAGTGCTTTGCTGAAATGATTAGACATATCTTTTTGCGTATGCGTTTGACTGATATGCTTAAAATGAATCCTTATGCTAAGTACATGCAAGATATTGTAACTAATAAAATAAAGATACCCGAAGCTGAAATTTCCACCATGCTTGCTAATTATACTTTTAAGGGCGGAATACCTAAGAAACTAGGAGATCCTGAAGTACCAACTATACCATGCTCCATTAAAAGAAACTATGTTAAAACTGCTTTATGTGATCTTGGAGACGGTGTTACTGTTATGCCTATCTCTTTATATCGTAGAATCGATTTGAATAAGTTCACACCTACTGAAATATCTTTGCAAATGGCTGATAAATCAACTGCTATACCTATCGGTATTTGTGAGGATGTTCCTGTTGTTTTTTTTGAAACCTGTGACAGTGGGAGAGGCTCCCACTGTGATATATATTACCTTTCAAACATTTACATTACATTGTACAAGGTGTTTACAAGGGGCAACCCTGGCCACTTTGTGGCAAGGGGTGGAAAGACTAGCAAAAGCAGACTAGTCAGAAGGAAGGGAGTCTAACAAAAGGAAAATGAAGTCCTTCATATTTTCTTTGACCCTATATTGAAGAAGACCAAAGTCTGTTTTAAATCTATCTAGCCAAGAGTTGTAGGAGGGGTTGATTTGTCTGAATAGTTTGTCATTCCTCTCCTTCCAAATACTCCAAGATGCCTGAAGGAATGCCTCCATGAACATAGGTTTATTCCAGTTTTTCTTGGGCATTTCCAGCCAGGGTAGTCGCGTGGTATGTTGTTCTGGATTCATGCCAAGTCTGGACCAGCAATGTTTACTAAATGGACAGTTGAGGATCATGTGATCAACATCCTCTTGGGCATGACCACAGAGGAGGCATCTTAGATCGTCTCCAACATTATAGTGCCTTCGCTTGAGCATGTCTCTAGTATTGAGGCGATCGGAGAGGAGAAGCCAGCCAAAGACTTTTATCTTGACTATAACTTTTGATTTCCACAACCAATGGTACGTTTTGTGAGCTTTGACATTTCTGAAGCAGAATTTATAGAACCTTCTAGTAGTGTATTCAGTTGTCCCCCAGATATAAGACCAAACATCCTTTATGTTGTGACCATTGTCTAAGGTGACGTGGGCAACAAGGTGTTGAATATTTCTGACCTCATCATGCGCTTGCATGGATAAAGGAAGGTGGAACGCCTCGTCGAGGGAGGTGATAGTGAGAAATTGTTGCACGGATATATGTTCATTTCGAGCAAAGGAGAAGGCCCTTGGGTGAGAGTCAGATAAGATATCTTCAAGCCATAAATCCTTCCACATGAGTACTTTGTCGCCACGGTAAATCTCCACTCTGGATATGCCATGATAGATTGGAGTTAATTTAAGAACATCTCGCCACCAAAATGATCCACAAGGGTCGGAAGCATGTGGTATCTTATCTGAGTAGTAAGTAGACCAAATGAGGTCAACCCAAGGTAGGTCCTGATGGTTGTAAAATTTGTGTAAGTATTTGAGTAGGAGGGCGTCACTTTGGATCTTTAAATTGATGATCCCAAGGCCTCCACTTTCTTTTGGGTGACAAATCCTATCCCAGTCAACCAAGGAGTTGCATTTCTCCCCTTGCTCAGTTTTCTTAGTCCAGAGGCATTTCCGACGAATCTTATCAAGTAGCTCCAAAATTTTGGGGGGAAACTTCAACGTGCATAAGGAGAATATAGTAAGTGAGGTGATGACTGTGTTTACCAAAGACAGCTTTGCTCCGTACGACATCATCGCCAAAGTAGAAGTCATTCTTCGTTCAACAGAGCACACCAGTGGCATTAAGTCTTGAATGGAGGGTTTATTAGTGCCAAGGGGTAGGCCAAGGTAAGTGAAAGGCATGTTTCCAATCGTACATTCAAAAATACCAGCTAGCTCACTTTTAAGATCATCATCGCAGTTTATTGGTATAAGTGTTGATTTATGAAAGTTTATTTTGAGTCTAATGGAGATGGCAAAATCATTGAGGATCCCTTTCATAGTGTGTGCTTGGTTGGGGCACGCCGGCATGATAATTATTGTGTCGTCAGCGTATTGAATAACCGGGTAATCACGCTGACCCTGCCTATCAAAAGGCAGTCAGATCTTCCCCTGTCGGAACGCGTCATTAATGGCATCTTGAAGCAGATCTGCGGCGATGACAAAGATGAGGGGGGACAGGGGGTCTCCTTGTCGGACACCACTTTTGCAAATAAACTGTCTGCCTGGGACACCATTAAGAAGTACCGAGGATTTCCAAGTGGAGAATATGTTTTTGATCCAAGACAACCATTTATCGTTGAATCCCATATGTTTCATAATTTGAAGCATAGCACCGTGTTGTATTGTATCAAAAGCTTTAGCGAAATCAAGCTTGAGAAGTACGATTTTTTGCTTGGAGGTTTGACACTGGTGGGTATATTCAAAGGCCCAAGTGAGACAGTCTTGTATAGTTCTTCGGTTAATGAAACCATATTGATTGTGATGAACTATTTTTAGAATGATCTTTTGTAGACGGTTGGCAAGAAGCTTAGTTATCACTTTGAGAAAGCAATTTAAAAGAGTGATAGGCCGAAAATCATTTACTGTTTCAGGTGAAGAAACCTTAGGTATGAGAGTGATGAAGCCTTCATTGATGCTTTCCAAATTTAGAGTCCCTTCATGGAACTGATCACACACCCTATAGAAGTCCTCCTTAATAATGTGCCAGCAAGATTTAATGAAAGGCCCCGTGAAACCGTCTAGGCCAGGTGCTCTATCAGCTGGCATTTCTTTTATGATATAGTCAATTTCTTGCCTTGAGAAAGGTGCCGTGAGTTGATCCAAATCTTCTCTTATTTTGATGATGTTGGGAAGGTCAAATTTCATTTGGTAATTACCAGAGGTCCCAAGCCTTTCTTTGTATGTGTGATAAATTAGGGCCTCTTTTCCTGCATGGTCTTCCACAGTTGTACCATTATCAAGCCTAAGAGAAGTGATTGCATTTCTTCTATATCTCTCGGATGCAAGTGCTTTAAGGAATTTTGGGTCTTCATCCCCAAATTTAACCCAACGGATGGTACATCGCTTCTTCCAATATTGTTTCTGATAATTTAATAGCCGAAGGATGTGCTTCTTCAGGATTTTCCTAAAATTGCTTTCTAGAATAGTTAATGATCTTTTGTTTTCTCGAGCATCAAGATCTGCCAAAGTGGAGTTAGAATTCTGTATGGCAGTGTTAAGCTTTGAAATATTTTTACTCAAGTGCTTGAGTTCATATCTTAGCATTTTGAATTTTTGGCAGAGAATTGTGGCATCATTTGTGGAGTTAACTGGTCTAGTACAAACATCAGAAACCAATTCCATAAACCCAAGATGTTGCACCCAGAAAGATTCAAACCTGAACAAGTTACTTTTTGGTATAGATGTTTCTATAGTGATCACACAAGGAATGTGATCGGAAACGGTTTTTCCTAGGGGTTTAACCATGGTGTTTGGGTATGAAAGAGTCCAATTATTAGAGGTGAGGAACCAATCAAGTTGTTCTAACAAGGGCTCATCCTGCATATTACTCCAAGTATATGCTTTGCCTTTTATTGGAAGTTCAACGAGGCTTTGAGATCTAATGAAATCATTGAACGTTATCATGTCATTAATGTTACCTCCTGGTTTATTACGATTTGTAGGGCTTCGAATATAATTGAAGTCACCAATGAGTAGCCAATCTTCAGTAGTGGGGATATTTAGGTTTAAAAGCCAGTTTGTATAATCCACACGTAAATCGCCTTGACAAGGCCCATAGATATTCACGAGAGTACATTCTTGGGCTGACTAAGTGGACTTGAATTTGATAACCAGTGCAAATTCTTCTTCAATAATTACTGTACCAGTAAAAATGGAGCTGTTCCAAATGGTCACAATACCTCCAGAGGCCCCTCGAGAGGGTATGTAAGCAAATTTATCAAACCTTCTAGGACAACAAGATTTAAGGAACATATTATCAAAGGAGGGCTTTTTAGTTTCTTGCAAGCAAATCACAGCACAACCACTAGATGAAATAGCGTTCGAAAGTGCCAAAAGCTTAGGATCGGAGTTTAGGCCCCAGACGTTCCAACAGAGGACGTTCCAATTTGAAAGGAGTACCATTACAAGCTAAAATGAAAAGCAAGAAAACTTAAGCATTAGAGGGACCACCCGCCTGATCATCCAGGAGCATTTCTTCAGTAACCTCTTCAGGAGGGATTGCACACTGGTGGGATCCAATCGTCTGAATCTCCGAGATTGACAGTGGTGGTGGCACATCAGCATCCTGATCCTCAGACAGTTCAGTGATAACAACCGCAGATGTCACATTGGGGATGATCCTAGGTTTAACTTTTGATGTCTTGGCCTTGCTGTCAGTGATGAGAGGCACTTTAAATCCATCGTACTTGTTGGATCGGCTACTGCGTCGAACTTGTGAGACAGAAATTGGGGCTTTGGATTTGCTGCGTTGCTCCTAGGCACTCCGGCCGAGGATCCACCGCACACCAGGACAGAGTCAGAGTGATCCACGCCATCAGAAGGAACCAGCGAGGCAGTAGAGATGTCAGCAGAGGACTGAATCTCAGGAAGTTCAGTTATAGTCACATTGCTGTTCTGAGCATTGGAGGACACATTATTGTTAATGAGCCAAACCTGAGTGGAAGAACTATAAGTACATGTAGCATCAAAACAGGAGACAGTAGCAGAAGCATCAATCTGTCCACTGTTAGTTGTGGTCATCACAAGCTGGATATTCAGACTAGCCGGCCTTATACCATAAACTTGTGCCCAAGGCCCAAAAGTGGCCAAAGTGGGCATGATTCTGCTTGACAAGAAGTTGGTGACATGAACATATGACAAGGGTTCATTCAATAGCATAGAGTTGATCAAGTCATTGTCAGTAGAGAAATTGATGTTAATACCAGCATTCACTGTTCAAGATATCTTCCGATATGCCGATAAATTGGCCGATTTATCGCTTACCGCTGTCAGACCGATAAGATAAATCGGCCGATAAATCAGCTGATATGGCGATAAATCGATCGATATGCCGATAAACTGGCCGATTTACCCCTTATCATGGGTCGACCGATAAGTTCCCGATAAGCGATATCCCCAACATTGCCAGCATTTGAAACCTGAATGTTGAACTGGAGATTGTGCAATTGAGTTTCAGAGCTAGTAGCTGTGTCAGTGAAGCCTTGAGGAGCCATCAGGTCTTGAGAAGAAGCAGGACTGAAAACAAGAGAGCTGTTTCTCTGCAGAGCTTGCATGATGGAAACAGGGACAAGGACCAAGTCCTCAGACCCCGAGCTGGATTCAGAACTGCTGTGAAGAGAAATAGAATCATTCCATGCAGCAGCTAGGCTGTCCAGTATGTTATTAGTAGGGTGAATACCATCCTGAACCTGCAGTCCCTCATTTTCCAGCCACTCCTGGAAGTTGTACAGAGCAGGCGGAGCTTGTGGTGGAGGGGCTGGCCATTCACCCCAGTTGGGCTGAAACCCCACCTCCACATTCTGCACATCCACCCCCTCATTGGCTACCGCAACATTGTTTGTTGCCCCTTGCTGTGCAATCCAGTTATTGAGCTGGAGCTGATATAGTTGTTCGGCGGTGAGTTCATCACCCTAGAGAGGATGAGGTATACCATTCTCAGGTGGCAGATCTTCTCCGGCGGGCGGCACCTTAGGCAGATGGGCATTCCAGTCGCTGCTCCACAGCATGGTGACACAGACAGTCCAACTGCGTCTGTATCCTCCCAACTGACAGACCACAAGACTTTTTGGAACCAGACAAAGACTGATTACCTTGGCTCTAATCAGAACGAACTTTCTGTCTCCTCTGGGGTTATGCCAATGAATCAAACTACCAAAGCTATCAACGGATCTGTGCAGGTAGTGGTATGTCTGGTAGTCATAGGGAAATCCCACATAAAGAATCCAAACAGAAGGACCATTAGATGTAAGCCTCATATTCAGAGCTTCATCATGCGGCACAAATGAGACAACAGTGTTCATATCACCCTCAACATCAGCATCAATCTCAAAGGTAGTACCCACAACATTATCTCGTACCAAGGGGTTTGCAAAACCATAGATAGCGATGCCCAGCGGATGATCATCAACCTCAGAAGGGAAGAAGTGGGATTCATGCAACAGTCCAGTGATTACCTCCCGGAGGGCAGCCTTCTGATGAAACAGAACATGTCGATTGACCTCCGCAATGGCTAGGAAGTCGTGGTTGAGAGGAGCAGTGAGGTGCACCGCCATGTCCTCATGAACAACACGGTTTTACGGCCCGAGCTCGATCGTCATCCCCGTTGGGAGGTAGGGGACGACATTGACAGGGTAGTTCGCCATTGTTTCCGGTGGAGGAGAGCTGGAGCTGGGGAAAACAGAGGAGGAGGAGGAATGCGGAACGGCAGGGGTCTTGGGATGCCAAACTAGTCTCGCCGCCCCCGTCCTCTTCCAACAGAATTGCTCCAGGTGTCCAACCAAGCCGCAGGCAGCACAATTAAGTATTGGGATTGATTTCTTTACTTGTTTTTTGTGGTACCTCGGTCTATGGTTCATCATAGTAAGGCAAGTGGGGATATTATTCTTACTGACCAGCGATTTGACAGGGCATTGGGTTGCATCAGAAGTAATGAGCTGGTCAGTAGAAGGAAAACAAGTAGCCATAGCGGATTCTTTGGGGATATTTTCCGATATTGAGTTTGAGGTATAGTCAATCCTGAGCGAGTCACTTTTATCCCGATCTTTAGGTTGCCACCATAGGTAGTTACAATCCGGATTGCCACATTCAGAATAGAAGTGTCCCAACAATTTACAGTAGTTGCAAAATAATTTGGAAGGACACAAAGCAGATAAATGATGATCCGAACAGCAAATAACGCAAGATGGTCCAACAGAAGACACTGGCCCAGAGCTCGATTGTGTCAAAGGAACCTGTTCTGGTAGGCCAACCGAAAGAGTGCAATGAAGGCCCAGGTGGCCCAAGGATTTGCATTTGGAGCAGATATTCATTTTATTATAAATAAAGGTTGAAGGTGGGACCGGGGCAATATCCCAAGCTTTTGCAATCTCCAAATCAGAATATCCAGCCTGCCTATAATCCAGAATGTGCAGCAGAATGAAACCCGGGATGGAATTCCAGCATTCATTACGAAAATGATTACCAATAAATACAGATTCCTTGCATGCCTCATCAGTAATGATGACAGATTCAAATTTACCAAAACGAATGTCCGTTGTTGCCACTGAATCACTTATCGGCCCACTGATTGTGCTTGATGCAAAAGAGCCAAAATTAAGCTTTGGCCGAGATTGAGAGACATATCGATCCTTGTGGATCAAAGGAGTCACTAGATCATCACCAAGATTGAGCCGTGATGGTTCACAATAGGATGAGAAACCAAATTTTTTTCAACTCCAATAACGTGTTATCATCCTCAGAACGATTAGCATGTAGGAAACCAAGCTTTGATTTAATGGCCATAGGGGAACGTAGAGATATCTCATTGAGCTCTTTGTCTGAATTCCAAGAGGAATTCACGAAAGAGTGGTTCCAAGAATTGTGGCGATAAAGATTAAAATGACAGATGAAATCAGGCCAAATACGGTCCTTAAGTCCATAGATGAAATGCCCCACTTTATTGGATGCCAACGAAAAAAGAAAGTGTCTACCAGCCAAATGCTTGACACGAAAACCAATAGATGATCCACCAATGCAACATTGAAGAGCAAGCCCAACTGATTCTTCAGAGAGAGGGAATGAGGCAGAGGAGAAAGCCACAACCAAAAAGAATTCCTTGGCCGTTGCATGGGGAGAGAAATGGACTGTGGATCCAAACCTAGCACGCACCTGTGCCTCCACCGCCTGCCCGGGGGAGAAATCCCAGTGTAGTAATCCCTCCATGGATCTAGATCATAGATCGCCATAGGTAGAGGTGGGAGAGGTGGTGGGAGAGGAGGGAGAGAACATGGTGGGAGTCCCAGCAGAGTATTAATGGACTTTGTTATCTTTGATATTCATGAGGACGAAAGTATGTCTATTATTCTGGGAAGACCATTTTTGAATACTACAGGGGCTGTTATTGATTGCACCAAAGGCAATGTCACTTTTCATGTTAATGGCAATGAGCATACGGTACACTTTTCGAGGAAACAACCTCAAGTTCATAGTATAAACTCTATTGGAAAAATTCCATCGATTATTTTTGGAGGTTTTGAATTTCCTCTTCCCACTGTCAAGAAGAAATATGATATTCTTATTGTTGGGGATGTGCATATCCCCGTTGAGGTAACCTAGTGTTATTCGAAAATTCTCCAGTTCCATGTTACTCGGAATGCGTTTGTTAACAAGACCTGATCAACCTTGTTAGTGGATTCCTTTTGATGAGCATGAGATGGATGAATTTAGAAAACACAACTCTCTGTACCCTCTTTTTACTTTCTGATTATTTAGTTGAAATAAAGCAAAAATAGTATATTCTGTCAATTTTCTGAATTATCCATGCAATAAAAAATACCCGAAAAATAAAAGTTCTCCAAATGCCCTGAAATTTAAATATGATTTTTCTGGAATATTTGAGAATATCTGGCACTGAGAACACAGCAGGGGGAGCAAGCACCTGGCCACAAGGGTGGAGGGCGCCCCCCCTGCCTCGTGGGCCCACGGGGGCTCCCCTCCACTTATTCCAGCTACCACACACTCCTTCTTCCTCCCACAAACATCACTAACTAGCTCAAACCCGAGTCCAAGCTCATTTTGTTGCCATTTTCGATCTCCTTGCTCAAAGCTCCATTCAAAAAACTGCTTTGGGGGATTGTTCCTTGGTATGTGACTCCTCCAATGGTCCAATTAGTTTTTGTTCTAGTGCTTTATTCATTGCATATTTTTGCTTCTTAGGTGACCCAGTTCTTGAGCTTGCATGTCAAATTTATGTGGTCAAAAGTAGTTTTGATGCATGATATTGCCTCTAGGCACTTGTAGGAGTAGTTGCTATCAATATTGTTGAGTTTGGTTCACTTTTATTTTGAAGTTACTAAAATTTCAGAATTTTTTCAGAGGAAGAAATATGTTTAGGAAAATGTACCAAGGTGGTCCTTCAAGGAAGCAAGGACCCAGGCTCGCAATACGCGATGCCGACGATGAACCACCGAGGGAAGCTCAAGTGCGGGCTTGTGAATGGCCTTCAGAGGACTTTATGGATCGAGTAGGAATCAAGGAAGAATTTAACGCATATGTGCGTAATGCTGATCTTGAGAGCTTCGAGGCAGATAAGTGCCGCCAGTACAACTATCTCACTGATTCCTTTGTGAGAAGTTTGAATTTTCATCATCACGCAATTCTCAAACTGTCCTATTTGATCTGTATGAAAATTCTTATACTATGGACTTAGAGGATTTTAATATTGCTTGCAAACTTCCACAATGGGGTAGTCCTAATGAACCTCGCAAATCTGAATTTAGAGATTTTCTTGCTAGTATAACTGTAGGGGAATCTAGAGACATAACACAAGCTACCATACGGAGCAGTCATTTTCCTGCTATACATTATTTTGCTCTCTTCATAGGTAGGTGCATAAATGGTAAGGAGGAAGCATGTCACATGTGTGTCCCTGACCTCAGTGTTCTCAGGAGTGTTGTATTAGGAGATAAACATTATAATTTGGGAGCCATTGTTGCACGTAGGTTGCATAATAATAGATTTAATGGAGATTTCTTTGGTGGAATTTATGCAACCCGTCTAGCTAATTTTCTTGATATACCCATACGTGGGTATGATATTGAGTTGCCTCATGTTTATTTAGATTATGAGGCCATGGTTCGTCATCAGTTTGTTGAGAGGAACGATCAGTTCCTCCAGTACCGACTAATCTTTGACAGACGACGCACCTATCACGTCGCTCTCCCTGCTCCTGCTTTCTTTGGCTCTCAGGCAAAATGGATATAATAACCAGGGAGGAGGCGGACGAGTATAAGAGGAGGAGGAGATGACCCGTCTCCAAGCGGCAGCTCATGAGGCAATAGCTGCTGCATCTCAGTACGACCCCAGCTACAACTTTGGATATCCACCAGGCCATCCGTGGCCATAGACCAACTTAGGCCAAAAGCCTAAGCTTGGGGGAGTACGTATTTCTCACCGACATTAAATTTATGTTCACACACTCATTGCTAGTTGTCGGTGCTCATACTTTTTCATTGTATCATCCATGCTAGTTTATTTTCCTTTTTATGCTTTCTTCTTGTGTGTTTGATAAACCTTAAGAAAAAAAATTGTTGTAACTTTTAATTAGTTTACTTTCCATGCTTGTAGTAGTAATTAAAAAGAAAACCCCAAAATATTTCTCATTCTTCTTTTGCTTGTTGGGAGCTTTCCCATGTAAATAGTTTTATTTCGTTTCTTGTTCTTTGGGGGTCGAGAGGAGAAGACCATAATGAAAATGTTAAAGTGGCTCTCATATGCATTATTGTTGATCTAACAAAGAGCCCATATTACCTTGTCTTCTCTCTTGAATTGAATGCTTGCAGATTCCAGCTTAGTCCATTGCACGTGCACTATTATTATTATTCACACTATTCGGTCGTGCAAGTGAAAGGCAATAATGATGATTATATGATGAACTTATTGAGATGAGAAAAGCTGGTATGAACTCGACCTCTCTTGTTTTTGTAAATATGATTAGTTCATCGTTCCTGATTCAGCCTATTATGAATAAACATGTTTGCAATGACAATTAGAGATTATAGTTGCTTATGCCATGCTTAATTAGCTAGGAGCTTATAATGGTTTACCTTGCGTGCCAACATGCTATTAAAATGGTTGTGATGTGGTATGATAGGGTGGTATCCTCTTTTGAACGATTCGAGTGGCTTGACTTGGCACATGTTCACGCATGTAGTTGAAACAAAATCAACATAGCCTCTACGATATTTATGTTCATGGTGCATTATATCCTACTCATGCTTGCATTCGGTGTTGATTAATTTTAATGCATGTTCATGACTGTTGTCGCTCTCTAGCTGGTCGCTTCCCAGTCTTTTGCTAGCCTTCACCTATACTAAGCGGGAATACTGCTTGTGCATCCAATTCCATAAACCCCAAAGTTGTTCCATATGAGTCCACCATACCTACCTATATACGGTATCTACCTGCCGTTCCAAGTAAATTTGTATGTGCCAAACTCTAAACCTTCAAATAAACATTATGTTTTGTATGCTCGAATAGCTCATGTATCAACTAGGGCTGTCCATATCTTCCATGTTAGGCGGGTTATTCTCAAGAGGAGTGGACTCCGCTCCTCACTCACGAGAAAATGGCTGGTCACCGGGATTCCCAGTCCCATGCTTTATGCAAATCAAATCAAAATAATTGCAAACAGAACTCCCCCGGGACTGTTGTTAGTTGGAGGCACTCGTTGTTTCGAGCAAGCCATGGATTGATGCTTGTTGGTGGAGGGGGAGTATAAACTTTACCATTCTGTTTGGAAACCGCCTATAATGTGTGTAGCATGGAAGATATCACCATCTCTTGGTTGTTATGTTGATAATGAAAGTATACCGCTCAAAATATTAATCATATCTATTTCAAAATCGAGCTCTGGCACCTCTATAAATCCCTGCTTCCTTCTGCGAAGGGCCTATCTATTTACTTTTATGCTGAGTCATCATCCTCTTATTAAAAAGCACTGGTTGGAGAGCACCACTGTCATTTGCATCCACTACTGTTAGTTTGCATTGAGTATGACTTGACTGGATCTCTTTTACCATGAATTACAATGTCTAGTCAGTCCTTGATCTTTAAAGGTGCTCTGCATTTATGTTTTGCGGTCTCAGAAAGGGCTAGCGAGATACCATCCAGTTATATCATATCATGATTGTTTTGAGAAAGTCTTGGCATCCGAGATTTATTATTATTGCTCGCTAGTTGATTATGTCATTGATATGAGTAAACATAAGACCTAAATGTTATTGTGAATATGGTTAGTTCATAATGTTTGCTGAAAACTTGAATGCTGGCTTTACATATTTACAACAACAAGAGCAAACCGAGTTTGTAAAAGTTTTCTTTATCACTTTCAGTTTATCAACTGAATTGCTTGAGGACAAGCAAAGGTTTAAGCTTGGGGGAGTTGATACGTCTCCGTCGTATCTACTTTTCCAAACACTTTTGCCCTTGTTTTGGACTCTAACTTGCATGATTTGAATGGAACTAACCCGGACCGACGCTGTTTTCAGCAGAATTGCCATGGTGTTATTTTTGTGCAGAAATAAAAGTTCTCGGAATGACCTGAAAATCAACGGAGAATTATTTTGGAATATATAAAAAATACTGGAAGGAAGATCCACGTCCGGGGGGCCTCCACCTGTCCATGAGGGTGGGGGCGCGTCCTACCCCCCTGGGCGCACCCCCCTACCTCGTGGGCCCCCTGACGCTCCACCGACCTCAACCCTAACTCCATATATTCACTTTCGGGGATAAAAAAACCATAGAGAAGGATTCATTGCGTTTTACGATACGGAGCCATCGCCAAGCCCTAAACTCTCTCGGGAGGGCTGATCTGGAGTCCGTTCGGGGCTCCGGAGAGGGGAATTCGTCGCCATCGTCATCATCAACCATCAACCATCCTCCATCACCAATTTCATGATGCTCACCGCCGTGCATGAGTAATTCAATCACAGGCTTGCTGGACGGTGATGGGTTGGATGAGATTGATCATGTAATCGAGTTATTTTTGTTAGGGTTTGATCCCTAGTATCCACTATGTTCTGAGATCAATGTTGCTATGACTTTGCTATGCTTAATGCTTGTCACTGGGCCCGAGTGCCATGATTTCAGATCTGAACCTATTATGCTTTCATCAATATATGAGAGTTTTTGATCCTATCTTGCAAGTCTATAGTCACCTACTATGTGTTATGATCCGGCAACCCCGAAGTGACAATAATTGGGACCACTCCTGGTGATGATCGTAGTTTGAGGAGTTCATGTATTCACTATGTGTTAATGCTTTGGTCCGGTACTCTATTAAAAGGAGGCCTTAATATCCCTTAGTTTCCAATAGGACCCCGCTGCCACGGGAGGGTAGGACAAAATATGTCATGCAAGTTCTTTTCCATAAGCACGTATGACTATATTCGGAATACATGCCTACGTTACATTGATGAACTGGAGCTAGTTCTGTGTCACCCTAGGTTGTGACTGTTACATGATGAACCGCATCCGGCATAATTCTCTATCACCGATCCATTGCCTACGAGCTTTCCATATATTGTTCTTCGCTTATTTACTTTTCCGCTGCTATTGTTATCATCACTACAAAACACCAAAAATATTACTTTTGCTACCGTTACCTTTTACCACCGTCACCACTACTATCATATTACTTTGCTACTAGATACCTTGCTGCAGATATTAAGTTTCTAGGTGTGGTTGAATTGACAACTCAGCTGCTAATACTTGAGAATATTCTTTGGCTCCCCTTGTGTCGAATCAATAAATTTGGGTTGAATACTCTACCCTCGAAAACTGTTGTGATCCCCTATACCTGTGGGCTATCATCCCTCTAATCATCTAAGTGATCACATGTTCCATATCAACTAAACCATGTCCGATCATCACGTGAGATGGAGTAGTTTTCAATGGTGAACATCACTATGTTGATCATATCTACTATATGATTCACGCCCGACCTTTCGGTCTCAGTGTTCTGAGGCCATATATGCATATGCTAGGCTCGTCAAGTTTAACCCGAGTATTCTGTGTGTGCAAAACTGTCTTGCACCCGTTGTATGTGAACATAGAGCTTATCACACCCGATGATCACGTGGTGTCTCGGCACGATAAACTGTAGCAACGGTGCATACTCAGGGAGAATACTTATACCTTGAAATTTAGTGAGAGATCATCTTATAATGCTACTTCCATACTAACAAAATAAGATGCATAAAGGATAAACATCACATGCAATCAAATAAGTGATATGATATGGCCATCATCATCTTGTGCCTTTGATCTCCATCTCCAAAGCACAGTCATGATCACCATCGTCACCGGCTTGAGACCTTGATCTCCATCGAAGCAACGTTGTCGTCTCGCCAACTATTGCTTCTACGACCATCGCTACCGCTTAGTAATAAAGTAAAGCAATTACATGGCGATTGCATTTCATACAATAAAGCGACAACCATATGGCTCCTGCAAGTTGCCGATAACAGTGTTACCTACGATCATGCGAGATCTATCTAGGAGATGCATAGCAACAAGAGGGGGAGAGTGTGTCTACGTACTCTCGTAGACCGAAAGCAGAAGCGTTTAGTAACACGGTTGATGTAGTCGAACGTCTTCGTGATCCAACCGATCCAAGTACCGAATGTACGGCACCTCCGTGACCAGCACACGTTCAGCTCGGTGACGTCCCTCGTACTCTTGATCCAGCTGAGGCCGAGGGTGAGTTCCGTTAGCATGATGGCGTGTTGACGGTGATGATGAAGTTGCCGACGCAGGGCTTTGCCTAAGCACTACAACGATATGACCGAGGTGTGCATCTGTGGAGGGGGGCACCGCACACGGCTAAAAGATCAACTTGTGTGTCTTTGGGGTGCCCCCTGCCTCCGTATATAAAGGAGGGAGAGGGAGAGGCAGCCGGCCATAGGGGGCGCGCCAAGGTGTGGAGTCCTACTAGGACTGTTGGGGAACGTAGTAATTTCAAAAAAAATCCTGCGCACACGCAAGATCCATCTAGGTGATGCATAGCAACGAGAGGTGAAGAGTATGTCTACGTACCCTCGTAGACCGAAAACGGAAGCGTTATGAAACGCGGTTGATGTAGTCTAACGTCTTCGCGATCCAACCGATCAAGAACCGAACGCACAACACCTCCACGATCTGCACACATTCAGCTCGGTGACGTCCCTCGTACTCTTGATCCAGTTGAGGCCGAGGGAGCGTTTCATCAGCACGACGGCATGATGACGGTGATGATGAAGTTATCGACGCATGGCTTCGCCTAAGCACTACAACTATATGACCGAGGTGGAAATCTGTGGAGGGGGCACCGCACACGGCTAAACAATCAACTGGGTTGTCTATTGGGTGCCCCTCCCCCGTATATAAAGGGGGGAGAAGGAGAGGGCCGGCCTAGGAGGAGGCGCGCCCAAGGAGGGCAATCCTACTCCAAGTAGGTTTACCCCCCCTTTCCTATTCCTACTAGGAGAAGGAGGAAGGAGGAGGAGAGGAGAAGGAAAGGGGGGCACCCCCCCAAACCCTAAACCAATTCGGTTTGGGCCTAGGGGGCGCGCCCCACCACTTGCCTGCTGCCCTCTTTCTCCACTAGGGCCCATTAAGGCCCATTAACTCCTTGGGGGGGCCGCCCCCCCAAACCCTAAACCAATTTGGTTTGGGCCTAGGGGGGCGCACCCCACCACTTGCCTGCTGCCCTCTTTCTCCACTAGGGACCATTAAGGCCCATTGACTCCTCGGGGGGTTCTGGTAACCTCCCGGTACTCCAGAAAATGCCCAGACTCATCCGGAACCATTCCAGTGTCCAAACATAGCCTTACAATATATCGATATTTATGCCTCGGTCATTTTGAGACTCCTCGTCATGTCCGTGATCATATCCGGGACTCCAAACTACCTTCGGTATATCAAAACACATAACCTCATAATACCGATCGTCATCGAACGTTAAGCGTGCAGACCCTACGGGTTCGAGAACTATGTAGACATGACCGAGACTCACTTACGGTAATAACCAATAGTGGAACCTGGATGCTCATATTGATTCCTACGTATTCTATGAAGATATTTATCGGTCAAAGTGCATAACAACATATTTTGTTCCCTTTGTCATCGGTATGTTACTTGACCAAGATTCGATCGTCGACATCTCAATACCTAGTTCAATCTCATTACCGGCAAGTCTCTTTACTCGTTCCATAATGCATCATCCCGTGACTACCTCATTAGTCACATTGCTTGCAAGGTTTATAGTGATGTGCATTACTAAGAGGGCCCAGAGATACCTGTCCGATGTCGGAGTGACAAATCCTAATCTCGATCTATGCCAACTCAACAAACACCATTGGAGACACCTGTAGAGCATCTTTATAGTCACCCAATTACGTTGTGACGTTTGATAGCACACTAAGTATTCCTCCGGTATTCGGGAGTTGCATAACCTCATAGTCATAGGAACATGTATAAGTTATGAAGAAAGCAATAGCAACAAACTAAACGATCATAGTGCTAAGCTAATGGATGGGTCAAGTCAATCACATCATTAGATCCCGTTCATCAAATGACAACTCTTGTCCATGGCTAGGAAACTTAACCATCTTTGATTAACGATCTAGTCAAGTAGAGGCATACTAGTGACACTCTGTTTGTCTATGTATTCACACATGTACTAAGTTTCCGGTTAATACAATTCTAGCATGAATAATAGACATTTATCATGATATAAGGAAATATAAATAACAGCTTTATTATTGCCTCTAGGGCATATTTCTTTCAGTCTCCCACTTGCACTAGAGTCAATAATCTATATTACACAGTAATGATTCTAACACCCATGGAGTCTTGGTGCTGATCATGTTTTGCTCGTGAGAGAGGCTTAGTCAACGGGTCTGCAACATTCAGATCCGTATGTATCTTGCAAATCTCTGTGTCTCCCTCCTTGACTTGATCGCGGATGGAATTGGAGCGTCTCTTGATGTGCTTTGTTCTCTTATGAAATCTGGATTCCTTTGCCAATGCAATTGCACCAGTATTGTCAGAAAAGATTTTCATTGGACCCGATGCACTAGGTATTACACCTAGATCAGATATGAACTCCTTCATTTGCTGCTTCTGAAGCAACTATGTATTCCGCTTCACACGTAGATCCCGTCACGACGCTCTACTTAGAACTGCACCAACTGACAGCCCCACCATTTAATCAAAATATGTATCTGGTTTGTGACTTAGAGTCATCCGGATCAGTGTCAAAGCTTGCATCGACGTAACCATTTACGATGAGTTCTTTGTCACCTCCATAAACGAGAAACATATCCTTAGTACTTTTCAGGTATTTCATGATGTTCTTGACCGCTGTCCAGTGATCCACTCCTGGATTACTTTGGTACCTCCCTGCTAAACTAATAGTAAGGCACACATCAGGTCTGGTACACAGCATTGCATACATGATAGAACCTATGGCCGAAGCATAGGGAATGACTTTCATTTTCTCTCTATCTTTTGCAGTGGTCGGGCATTGAGTCTGACTCAACTTCACACCTTGTAACACATGCAAGGACCCTTTCTTTGCTTGATCCATTTTGAACTTCTTCGAAACTTTATCAAGGTATGTGCTTTGTGAAAGTCCAATTAAGCGTCTTGATCTATCTCTATAGATCTTGATGCCCAATATATAAGCAGCTTCACCGAGGTCTTTCATTGAAAAATTATTGTTCAAGTATCCTTTTATGCTATTCAGAAATTCAGTATCATTTCCAATTAACAATATGTCATCTAAATATAATATCAGAAATGCTACAGAGCTCCCACTCATTTTATTGTAAATACATGCTTCTCCAAAAGTATGTATAAATCCATATGCTTTGATCACACTATCAAAGCGTATATTCCAACTCCGAGAGGCTTGCACCAGTCCATAAATGGATCGCTGGAGCTTGCACACTTTGTTAGCACCTTTTGGATCGTCAAAACCTTCTGGTTGTATCATATACAACTCTTCTTTAAGATATCCATTAAGGAATGCAGTTTTGACATCCATTTGCCAAATTTCATAATCATAAAATGTGGCAATTACTAACATGATTCAGACGGACTTAAGCATCGCTAAGGGTGAGAAGGTCTCGTCGTAGTCAACTCCTTGAACTTGTCGAAAACCTTTCGCAACAAGTCGAGCTTTGTAGATAGTAATATTACCGTTAGCGTTAGTCTTCTTCTTGAAGATTCATTTATTCGCTATGGCTTGCCGATCATCGGGCAAGTCAACCTGTAAGTGCATCTAGTGCCACCCCTAGTTGGTTTTGGAGTATTGACAACAAACCTAGTTGAGGGACTAATGTGTTTGTGAGAATTGCAGGATAACACAGGTAGAAGTCCCTCATTGATTCGGTTTTCCTACCAGAGATGACCCCTAAAAATGTATGAAGACATTGATGTCAAAGGTGGTATATGAAGATATTCACATTGAAGACTATGACAAGAGAAGACATCGCATGAAGCCTATGGAGCTCGAAGACTTAGATCTTTCGTAGTTCTTTTTCTTCTTCTTTGTTGAGTCATAGGAACCACCGTACTGTTAAGTGGGGTCCAAGAGAACCAGTCAGAATGACTGAAGTGATGCTTAACCAAAACCTATGTCTTCGAGTGAAGACTATGAGAGCGAATCTTGTCCAGAATCGGACAAGTCAGCTTTGCTTGTTGCCCAAGTAAAGTTGCCGTGTGAGTTTGAAATCTGACCGTTGGAACACGTGTCAGTTCCTTAGTGAGCCAGGGTCATTTCGGACAAATTAGGTCGGGTTGCCTAGTGGCTATAAATAGCCCACCCCCTACAACCAAAAATGGTTGGCTGCTCAGAGTTAGTATACGGCTTTTGTCGTTTGAGAGCAACCCACCTCGAAGCTTTTGAGAGAGAATTCCTTGCGAGGATAAAGCCCTAACCACCCAGAGCCAAAGAGAATTAGGCATCACTTAAGTCTTCTTGTCTGTGTGATCTGAAGACTTATTACACTTGAGGACTGTGAATCCTCCAGCTGGTTAGGCGTCGCGTTCTGAGCATCCAAGAGACATTGTGGATTGCCGGTGAACGAAGTCTGTGAAGGTTTGGGAGTCTACCTTGAAGACTTACTAGAGTGATTGGGCGAGGTCTGTGTGACCTTAGCTCAAGGGGAATACGGTGAGGACTGGGTGTCCTGAGCTGCGTGTTCAGGACTGGGTGTCCGGGACTGTGTGTCCTCAGGTTTAAATACCTAGCTGCCCTAACCAGACGTACAGTTGTCACAGCACCTGGAACTGGTCCAACACATCATTGTCTTCAACGAGTCACTGGTTTCATCCTTCCCTTCTCTTTACGTACTGTTACTCCTTGTGAAGTCATTGTATGATTGCACTATCTTTTATCTTCACTGAGTGACTGCGTGTTTTGTTTGGCTTCATAATATCTTCCTACCTGATCCTTACTACATTGCTGCTATTAGTCATTGTGCTTTCACTCTATTGAATACTTGACTATGGCTTGCCTAGTGTAGTCTACCTTCCGCTGCAGGGTAATAGGTTTATTTCTATTGTTTGTCTTCATAACTTCCACGTTTTGAAGACTTTCATAAAAATCGCCTATTCACCCCCTCTAGTCGATATAACGCACTTTCACAACCTAAGTCCACACTTTGCTCTTATACATGGATCCCATCTCAGATTTCATGGCCTTAAGCCATTTTGCGGAATCTGGGCTCATCATCGCTTCCTCATAGTTTGTAGGTTCATCATGGTCAAGTAACATGACTTGCAGAACAGGATTACCGTACCACTCTGGTGCGGATCTTACTCTAGTTGACCTACGAGGTTCGGTAGCAACTTGATCAGAAGTTTCATGATCATCATCATTAGCTTCCTCACTTACTGGTGTAGGAATCACTGGAATTGATTTCTATGATGAATTAGTTTCCAATAAGGGAGCAGGTACAATTACCTCATCAAGTTCTACTTTCCTCCCACTCACTTCTTTTGAGATAAACTCCTTCTCTAGAAAGGATCCATTCTTAGCAACGAATATCTTGCATTTGGATCTGTGATAGAACATGTACCCAACAGTCTCCTTTGGGTATCCTATGCAGACACATTTCTCCGATTTGGGTTCGAGCTTATCAGGTTGAAGCTTTTTCACATAAGCATCACAACCCCAAACTTTAAGAAACGACAACTTGGGTTTCTTGCCAAACCACAGTTCATAAGGTGTCATCTCAACGGATTTCGATGGTGCCCTATTTAACGTGAATGCAGCCGTCTCTAAAGCATAACCCCAAAACAATAGCGGTAAATCAGTAAGAGACATCATAGATCGCACCATATCTAACAAAGTGCGGTTACGACGTTCGAACACACCATCACGTTGTGGTGTTCCAGGTGGCGTGAGTTGCGAAAGTATTCTACATTGTTTCAAATGAAGACCAAACTCGTAACTCAAATATTCTCCTCCACGATCAGATCATAGAAACTTTATTTTCTTGTTACGATGATTTTCCACTTTACTCTGAAATTCTTTGAACTTTTCAAATGTTTCAAACTTATGTTTCATCAAGTAGATATAACCATATCTGCTCAAATCATCTGTGAAGGTCATAAAATAATGATACCCACCATGAGCATCAACACTCATCAGACCGCATACATCAGTATGTATTATTTCCAATAAGTCTGTTGCTCGTTCCATTGTTCCGGAGAACGGAGTTTTAGTCATCTTGCCCATGAGGCATGGTTCGGAAGCATCAAGTGATTCATAATCAAGTGATTCCAAAATTCCATCAGCATGGAGTTTCATCATGCGCTTTACACCAATATGACCTAAACGGTAGTGCCACAAATATGTTGCACTATCATTATTAAACTTATATCTTTTGGCTTCAATACTATGAACATGTGTATCACTACTATCAAGATGTAGTAAAAATATACCACTCATCAAGGGTGCATGACCATAAAAGATATTACTCATATAAATAGAACAACCATTATTCTCTGATTTAAATGAATAACCGTCTCGCATCAAACAAGATCCAGGTATAATGTTCATGCTTAACACTCGCACCAAATAACAATTATTTAGGTCTAAAACTAATCCCGAAGCTAGATGTAGAGGTAGCTGATACGTCTCCAACGTATCTATAATTTTTGATTGTTCCATGCTATTATATTATCAACCTTGGATGTTTTATATGCATTTATATACTATTTTATATGATTTTGGGACTAACCTATTAACCTAGAGCCCAGTCCCGGTTTCTGTTTTTTCCTTGTTTTAGAGTATTGCAGAAAAGGAAAATCAAATGGAGTCCAATTGACCTGAAACTTCACGGAACTTATTTTTGGACCAGAAGAAGCCCACGGAGTATTGGAGATGGACCAGGAGAGTCCCGGGCTGCCCACGAGGGTGGGGGCGCGCCCACCCCCCTGGGCGCACCCCCTGCCTCGTGGACAGCCTGGAGATCCACCGACGTACTTCTTCCTCCTATATATATCCATATACCCTAAAAACTTCAGAGAACAGAATAGATCGGGAGTTCCGCCGCCAGAAGCCTCCGTAGCCACCGAAAACCAATATAGACCCGTTCCGGCACCCTGCCGGAGGGGGGAATCCCTCTCCGGTGGCGATCTACATCATCCCGGTGCTCTCCATGATGAGGAGGGAGTAGTCCACCCTCGGGCTGAGGGTATGTACCAGTAGCTATGTGTTTGATCTCTCTCTCATGTTCTTGAGGTGGTACGATCTTGATGTATCACGAGCTTTGCTATTATAGTTGGATCTTATGATGTTTCTCCCCCTCTACTCTCTTGTGATGAATTGAGTTTTCCCTTTGAAGTTGTCTTATCGGATTGAGTCTTTAAGGATTTGAGAACACTTGATGTATGTCTTGCATGTGCTTATCTGTGGTGACAATGGGATATCACGTGATCCACTTGATGTATGTTTTGGTGATCAACTTGCGAGTTCCGTGACCTCGTAAACTTATGCATAGGGGTTGGCACACGTTTTCGACTTGACTCTCCGGTAGAAACTTTGGGGCACTCTTTGAAGTTCTTTGTGTTGGTTGAATAAATGAATATGAGATTGTGTGATGCATATCGTATAACCATACCCACGGATACTTGAGGTGACATTGGAGTATCTAGGTGACATTAGGGTTTTGGTTGATTTGTGTCTTAAGGTGTTATTCTAGTAGAACTCTATGATAGATTGAACGGAAAGAATAGCTTCATGTTATTTTACTACGGACTCTTCAATAGATCGATCAGAACAGATAACTTTGAGGTGGTTTCGTACCCTACCATAATCTCTTCGTTTGTTCTCCGCTATTAGTGACTTTGGAGTGACTCTTTGTTGCATATTAAGGGGAAGTTATATGATCCGATTATGTTATTATTGTTAAGAGAACTTGCACTAGTGAAAGTATGAACCCTAGGCCTTGTTTCAACGCATTGCAATACTGTTTGTGCTCACTTTTATCATTAGTTACCTTGCTGTTTTTATATTTTCAGATTACAAGAACCTTTATCTACCATCCATATACCACTTGTATCACCATCTCTTCGCCGAACTAGTGCACCTATACAATTTACCATTGTATTGGGTGTGTTGGGGACACAAGAGACTCTTTGTTATTTGGTTGCAGGGTTGCTTGAGAGAGACCATCTTCATCCTACGCCTCTGTAACACCCTCGATGCGACTATATCTCCCACGTGTCGAGGCACGACTTAGAGGCATAATCGCATTGAAGGCATATGTTGCAAGTTAGGCAATGTTCACAACATCCCATGTAATATAAATAATAAAGGGGAGATAACATAGTTGGCTTACACTCGCCGTGTCAATCAAGTACATAAATAACATTACATCATCCAAACACTCATGGCCCGACTACGGCGCCAAAATAAAAGAGAACCCAACATGCGACAACGGTCCCGTTCACCCCCAACTGGGCACCACTACTGATCATCGGGAAAGGAAACATAGTAACGTTGAGAGTCTTCGTCGAACTCCCACTTGAGCTCATACGCGTCTCCTGGAGCGGAATCATCGGGCCCTGCATCTGGTGTAATAGTAATCTGTGAGCCACAGGGACTCAGCAATCTCGCACCCTCGCGATCAAAACTATTTAAGCTTAGAGGAATGGCAAGGTAAAATATGAGTGGAGCTGCAGCAAGCGACTAGCAAATATGGTGGCTAACTTATTCGCAAAAGAGAGCGAGAAGAGGAGGCAAAGCGCGAGCGAGAAACTAGAGAGCAACCCGCGCAAACATTACTCCAACACCGTGTCCACTTCCCGGAATCCGCCGAGAAGAGGCCATCACGGTAACACACTCAGTTGATTCATATTAATTAATTAAGGTTCAAGTTATATACAACCGGGCATTAACAAATTCCCATCTGCCCATAACCGCGGGCACGGCTTTCGAAAGTTCAAATCCCTGCAGGGGAGTCCCAACTTAGCCCATGACAAGCTCTCACGGTCAACGAAGGAATAGACCTCCTCCCAAGACGTTCCGATCAGACTCGGTATCTCGGTATTTCAAGACACTTCGACAGGTTAAAACAAGTCCAGCAACACCGCCCGAATGTGCCGACAAATCCCGATAGGAGCTGCACATATCTCTTTCTCAAGGCACACTCAGATGAGCAAGACGTCGGGTAGGCCAGCCCAGAGTTGCCCCTGGTAGCCCCGGACATCGCTCGGTGGGACCAACACTCAGAGGAGCACTGGCCCGGGGGGTTAAAATAAGATGACCCTTGAGTCTGCAGAACCCAAGGGAAAGAAAAGGCTAGGTGGCGAATGGTAAGACCAATGTTGGGCATTGCTGGAAAAGCTTTAATCAAGGCGAACTATCAAGGGGTTCCCATTATAACCCAACCGCATAAGGAACGCAAAATCCGGGAACATAACACCGATGTGACGGAAACTAGGGCGGCAAGAGTGGAACAAAACACTAGGCGAGAGGCCGAGCCTTCCACCCTTTACCAAGTATATAGATGCATTAAAATAACATAGCAATATAATGATATCCCCAACAAGTAAAATATATGTTCCAACAAGGAACGGCCTCCAATCTTCACCTGCAACTAGCAACGCTATAAGAGGGGCTGAGCAAAGCGGTAACATAGCCAATCAACGGTTTGCTAGGACATTGGTGGGTTAGAGGTTTGACATGGCAATTTGGGAGGCTTGCAAGCAAGTGGTAGGCATCGTAGCAATGGCATAGCAAAAGAGCGAGCAAACTAGCATAGCAAAGATAGTAGTGATTTCGAGGGTATGATCATCTTGCCTGCACAGTTGTCAGAGTTGACTGGATCCTCGAAAGCAAACTCAACGGGCTCCTCGTTAGTGAACTCGTCTCCCGGCTCTACCCAAACAATACAAACAAGAAACAAGGACACAATCAACCACGTGCAAACTCAAACAACACAACGCAAAGATGATATGCTATGCGGGATGCGATGCGGGATGCAAAATGCAAGATATGGCAGGAAATGCATGAACCTGGCCTCAACTTAGAAATCCAAGTGTGCCACTGGAAATATGAGATGAAATCTCTTGAAAACGATATAAAGAACGCCGGAATCGGAGTTACGGTTTGGAAATGGCAAGCAATTCAAAAATGACACCGGTCTGCGATTTACAACAAGTAGACATCTAAATGCAATGAAATGAACATGCTACAGCACCCAAACATGACAACAAAATACATGGCAGGGATGCACACAAGATTCTTAACAAAAGTCTAGCACTGAGCTACGGACAAATCATCCATTAACAGGTTCAAACAAGCATGGCAAAAATGCAAATGACAAACAGATCTCAGACTTAGTGAAGTCAACACTTGTCTGGAATTTCAGATCAGGTAGCCCTCTTCGGAGCAACAAAACTACATGCCACAGGATCTGAACATGGCAAAGTAAAGCATGGCATGGAGCTACTCAAAGAGCTTAACAAAAGTCCCTTAGTGACCTTGAGCCAAAAGGGATCAGAAAATACAATTGCAAGCATGTGAACATAGCAAAAACATAATCAGTTTCAGACTTGGTGAAAAACTGACACATGCTGAAATATAACTCAAGTAGGCATGTTTACGAGCTCGATGCGCTCACTACAGAGCAAGTCATGGCAAGACAAGCATACATCCATCAAGAAGGCACAAAATTCAAGCTAGAAATGGCAAGAACAATAGCATAGCATGCACGGATCAACTACAACATCACCGGCAAAATTGCAAACAAGTTGACAATCTGCCCAGATTCAGAAAGTAGCAAAAGTAAAGCTCGATTGACTCAAGCTAGGGTGCTCCATAAATGCAAACAAAGACATGGATGGATATAGCACTACAATATTAACAAAACTCCCTTACTGATCATCCTCAAAAGAGGCACGGATCACTAGGAAACAACATGAACATATGGCAACATGAAATAAACAGCTCCAGGACTTGGTGAAATCACTAAGTCCCTGAAAACAGAATTAGCAAGTGCACCACTTTGCAAGCTTGCACAAGTCAGCACACACATCCTAAAAATACATGGGTTGCACCTCTGGAAAGATGACAAAACCCTTAACAAAACATAAGTAGAACTCACGGGCATATCATGCACACATTAATCATGGCAAAAATGACAAAAGCCTAAATGGAGTAGCAGATCTGACAATTAACTCAAGTAGCCCTCTTCTAACAGCATTTCGGGCATCAAGATGAGCTCAAATGAAAATGATGCAATGGAACGAAATGATGTACTCTCTGAGATAAACATTTTGATATGCAATATGCATGAATTGGAGCTACGGATGCAAAGTTACGGGGCTGCGAACATGTGCATATGGACTGAGAATTTGAGGACTTAGTGAAAAAAACACCTCCTAGGGTTTACTGTTCATCTTGAACCGGATCCAGATCGGCGGCGCGCCCTTCGAGGTTGACCGGGGAGGACCTCGCCGGAGATGGGGCGTCGGCGGCCGGAGCTTACCGAGGCGGCGCGGGAGAGGAGGGTGGCGGCGCCGGGCGCGGCGGCCGGCCGGAGCGGGCGGCGAAGGCGGGCGGCGGCGATGGCGCAGAGCGGCGCGGGCTGCCGGAGTAGGAGGCGAGGGCGGCGGGGCGTCGCGTGGGGTGGCGCGGCGGAACCGGGCCGCGGGGGCCGGTCGCGGGCCGGAGGTGGGAGAGAGACGGCGATGTGCGGCGCCGCCACGTGGCGCAACGGGAGTGGGCGGCGGCGATGTCCGGCGCGCGGGCGGACGTGTCCGGCGCGCGGATGAGCGGGGAGCTAGGGTTAGGGTGCGAATGACCCGGGATTTTTGGGGAAGATGCCTTTTTATAGGTAGGAGGAGCTAGGAAGCTCCAAATGAGGTGCGGTTTTCGGCCACGCGATCGTGATCGAACGCTCTAGATGGTGGAGCAGAGTTTGGTGGGTTTTGGGCCAAATTGGAGGGGTGTTGGGCTGCAACACACACGAGGCCTTTTCGGTCCCTCGGTTAACCGTTGGAGTATCAAACGAAGTGCAAATGATACGAAACTTGACAGGCGGTCTACCGGTAGTAAACCAAGGCCGCTTGGCAAGTCTCGGTCCAATCCGGAAATGTTTAATCCCCACACACGAAAGAAAGCTAGAAATGACCACCGGAGGAGAATGAAGCGCCGGAATGCAAAACGGACAACGGGAAAAATGCTCGAATGCCTGAGCCGAGCACGTATGCAAATGCAATGCACATGATGACATGATATGAGATGCATGATAATGATAACAAAACACGGAGACAAAACCCGAACCCGAGGAAATAAATATAACTTAACGCCAGAAACGGCAAGAGTTGGAGTACAAATAGGGAAAGTTATATCCAGGGTGTTACAGCCTCCTACGGATTGATAAACCTTAGGTCATCCACTTGAGGGAAATTTTCTATTGTCCTACAAACCTCTGCACTTGGACGCTAAACAACGTCTATAAGAAGAAGGTTGTGTAGTAGACTTCAAGCTCTTTTCTGGCGCCATTGCCAGGGAGGTTAGCGCTTGAAGGTATATCTTTAGATCTTGCAATCGAATCTTTTTGTTTCTTGTTTTAGCACTAGTTTAGTTTATAAAAGAAAACTACAAAAAATATGGAATTGAGTTTGCCTCATACGCTTCATCTTTTTAATATCTTTCGTGAGTATGATGGAAAGGAAAATTGTGCCAAAGTATTAGAAGAAGAATGCATTAAAATGTTCGGCACTAAATCTTTGAATGATGAGCATGCACTACAAAAAAATACACTTCCGTGATGATACATGTTTGTCACAGTAGGTCGCGTTTTCTGTCATGCATGTACATCCATGACGATTTTATGACAGAATCAAGATAGTTATACATGTGCTGTTGTAGAAGTGTTCCATGACATTACCAAAATTATCATCACGGAAGTGTCCACTTCCATGACGATAAATCGCGCGTCACGGAAGTGCTTTCGTCAAGGGTGACCGACACGTGGCATCCACCGTAACGGAACGCCGTTAAGCTATCGGGTCGGGTTTTGGATCCGATAACCCGTTAACAGCCCCGACCAATGGGGATTTTCCACGTGTAAAATCATCATTGGCTGGAGGAGACATGTGTCAGGTCCGCGTTGGCACAGGTGTCGCTCATCCAATGGGCGAGACGCGCCTATGATATGTTAACACATGGACCGGCCCATCAAGTTTAAATGGGCCGGCCCAACTGAAGGCCCACAAGATTTTGCGGACCATAATGGACCGGCCCAGCTAAAGCCCCATGAGATTTTGTGAACCATAATGGGCTGGCCCAGCTAAAGGCCCACAAGATTTTGCGGGCCATAATGGGCCGGCCCAGGTAAAGGCCCACAAGATTTTTGTGTGCCATAATGGGCCGGCCCAGGTAAAGGCCCACAAGATTCTTGTGGATCATAATGGGCCGGCCCAGCTAAAGGCCCACGAGATTTCGCCGACATTAATGGGCCGACCCAGCTATAGGCCCACAAGATTTTGAGGACCCTAGTAGGCCGGCCCATTAACTGGCTGCCATGTTTTGGGCCAAATGCCGGCCCATATTTGATCCGGTCCATTAATGGCCTGCCACGCTCCGGGCCTAATAGTGTCCCATATGAGATCCGTCCCGTTAAAAGCCTACCACGTTCTGGGCCAAATTACGGCCCAGATCAGGTCCAGTCCTTTAAGAGGCTTTGGGCTCAATTATGACCCATATCAGATTCGGCCCGTCAACTGGACACTATGCTTTTGGGCCCACTTGCTAAAGGCCCACTTAGTAATTCGGCCTGATATTAGTTTTGGCCTATTAAGGGCCCGTTTAACATTTCGGCCCTATATTAATTTCGGCCTGTTAAAAGCCCGTCATATAGTTGGGCCTAACTACGGCCCGGTTTGCATCCGGCCTGCTCGCAGCCGATATCTGATTGGGCCAAACAAGGACCGAGACAATTTTGGCCTGTTAAAAGCCCGTGATTTGATTTGCACAATCATGTGCCGGGGTTCATTTCGGGCTGCTGCCGGCCCGTGAGCTGTTCGACACGTTTCAGGCCCAACCTACATCGTGATTGCATGACGGCCCGATTATGTACCGTAATTTTACGGTTTGGCCGGTTTACTGCGAAGACGGGATATATATACAGTAAAATAACTACAGCATCGTGAATAAGAAAAAACCTAGACTATACAATAAAGAAATTACAATATATTACATCCACTGGGCATCAAAGTTCGCCACTATGATAATAAAGCACAAGCAGACAACATATTACATACACTGGGCATCAAAGATCGCCACCAGTGCAAATAAACACGCCGACAAAATAATATACAAAACCGATAGCAGTTCAATAGAGTTCAAGAAAGGTTAGCCCTGCTGGGGAGCTGCAGCGCAAGCAGCTGAGCAATATGATGAGACTGCGCTTGTTCAACACTTATATCTTCCTCACTCTGAAAGATAAACAAGCAGACAGATGACAGGTTTTGCACATAAAAGTATCAGTGCTGACAATTCATCAAATTTCTTAATGACGAATAAAGTGACACAGTTTAAAATTGCATTAACACAATATGGTATTGTTCAGGTCAAGACATGGCAGGAAATGACATTGTGAAGGAGTTGGCAGCTTCACAACACCATTGGATTACAGATCAAGAACTCATAAGTATCAATGGTTAGTGTGCTATCAATTTATACCATTTCAGATTGGCAAATAAAGAGACGGTTTAAATAATAGTAGAATGATATGACATTGTTCATAGTTAAGACACTGAAAAATATGACATTGTGCTGTAGTGAGTAGGTTCACCACACCACTGGATTACGGATGAAGAACAGAAGCATACATGCAGTGCAAAAGAAGATCACTTGCTCTGTATAGTTTAATTTACATGGTATGAAGAAGGAACTTGGTTGTACAACTAAAAACTTAAATTGAGAAAGGACAAACTTTTGTTTATGAACTACATAATAATCTTTAAATAAGCAATTTGATGCAAACACCAAAAATAAACAGCTGTTGCAGTCATGCCTAACCAAATATATACAACAAAGTTTGAAGGCTTGAGATGGACAAACTTACATTATTGGTGAAGACAGGCTCTATAAAGGCCTTGTCCATGCTGATGGGGGGGGGGCAATTTAAGAAGTTTACCACAGAATCTTCTACAAAAGCATTGCCTTTATTCTACATTTTGTTAAGAGTAAATATAGATGTGATAATATACGAAAAATGGAGAATATTTAAGATAAGATGAAGAGTGATGCTAGATAACCAAGTAGCTATAAATGTAAGTGCAGCGATACAGGCAAAAGGTACAACCAAGAGCAATGCACAGCTAAACTTCTTCAGTACCAACCTTATGGTAAGAGTAAATATAGATCTGATGTGTAGAAAATGGAGGGCAAAGGTAAATAAGCTGCAGAGTGATGGTACATGACCAACTACCTGTCATTATAAGTACACTGATAAAGGACATCATGTACTTACAAGAACAATGCAGAGCTTAAAAACATTGGCATTTGATATATTCTACACTTTTGTAACCATTCATACATATCAGATAATTTGGAGCGAACAATTGATAAGCAAGCTATCATGCATACTGCTGTCACATAATGAACCAGGTAGGTATGCAAGTACAGTGATACATGACAACAGGTACTAACAAGAGCAAAGCAGCGGACATCATATTTGTGATATCCTGTCGTTCTTGTCAAACCGGAATTCTTCTTCGAGCAGATTTCCTGCAAAAAAGATCCGTAAGGCACATGCGAAAAAGTAGAAGTTCAAATTGTCATGTGATTTCATAGACAGTACCTCATCCTGGGAACGAGACCAGTGCATAACAAGGTTTTTCCATTCAATGTCTTCTAAATTTAGCACATGAGACTTCATCGGAAATTCGTTTATAGACTTGCCGTCAAAGTGTGATCTCCTCAGGTAACACTGATACTGCTGCAATGCTTCCTTGAAAAGCACAAGAAAGCTTTGCTCGTCATGACTATCCAGATTGACCCTCGCCTAGTTACAACAATGTAATGTAAATCATTGATGTGTTCAATCAGCAGAAATAGGAAAATAATAACCATGAATAATAGCACTTACACGTAAGTTGGACAGGAAGATGTGAAAATGGTGTTTGTCTTCACAATAATCTTCCCATGATGGGAATATATGCACGTAGTCCCTAACAACATTGAAAGCATTGTCTTTTCAACTGGGAATAAATGGAATGGGGTTCCAATCTGCAGGAATTGGCCGTCTCTGCAGTTGGGATAGGTCTTCGGTCAGTGGACTTGCTGGAGTGGGATTTTTTTGTGGTACAGCTGGTGCTATGGCAAATGAAATCGGTATACCTTTTGCTGGAGTGCAGGTCCTGTGTGGTGGGGCTAGTGGTGTGGCCAGTGAAGTTTGGGTACAGCCTGCTGGAGTCGCTCCTACGTTTTGTGTCACTGGTTGTATAGCCAATATAAGTGGGTTGCTGTCTGATTTCTCCGGCACCACCACGTTTTTCAAGGACTTTGCTGGTGCTCCTTCAGGTTCGGCAATCACCCTCTTCCTTTTTGATGTCTGATGCACAAGAACAACATTTGAGTGGAAAAACATGGTATGATGACAGATGGAGTATGTATTGATAATGGATGGGCATGGCATCTCGACATATATGATGAGTAAACTAAGCAGATGGCGGTGCAACAAAGTAGAAGAAATGCAAGACAACATATGCAAGATACCCGCAATCAATAAAACATTACCAAATTAGAATAGGCACCTTGATGGGTGAACAGGACAGGCCATCTGCCTTTGACTCCTCGAGGTTAGAATAGTCATTAGGATCATATTCTGAACAAGAATCAACAGGTGGGGAGCGTATGAGTTTCATTGCATCCAGAATGGCACTCAATGCCTTGGTGCCAATTTTGTAAGTCATTGCAGTGTTTAGCTTCAAGAGTGGACTGCTGCTAGTGCGACACAAAGCAGCTACACAGATCATAGTGTAGATATAACGGGAAAACCTTAAGCATCAGAGTAAAATCAGCAAAGTGGAACTTGCTGGAATATATGTGCTAGTATTGCCGGTACGGCTAGAAAGGCTTCGGATACCAGCTCTCTTCAAGTGAAGGTGCGGTACTGTTAATATCAGTGTAACTCTCAAAGGCGAGACAACTCCCCGCATTTCCTTGCTATTCTTATAGGATTCAAGTGGGAAGGCCACTACAAATCCTATTCCTATGTTTACAAGATCCTACGAATCAAAGAGGCTCAAAGTGTCCATCACAACCGACCGTATAGACCTCTACACTGCAAATGTCCCTGCTCATCTTCAGTACAAGGAACATACTCTACTACTATCATACTCCCTCCGTTCCAAAATATAAGTCTTGGTAGAGATTTCCAGTATGGATCACATACAGATGTATCCAGATACATTTTAGAGTGTAGATTCACTCATTTTGCTCCATATGTAGTCCATGGTGGAATCTATACAAAGACTTGTATTTAGGAACGGAGAGAGTACATATTAAAGAAGAACGGAAGAGGAACATGGTAAAGAAGAGCAAGCAGATTTTGGATAATAAAATGTTGGTTGCGCAGTGCCCACACATGATGAACCAGAGCGCATTAAGAATGCAACTCCCAGCTGTCTCTCGACCATTTCCGGCGGTTGGATGAAGATCCTACGTCTCCTAACCCTTCTTCTTCCTTGTCTCTGATTCTTCCCATACAAAACACCGCATGGGCCGCTGGCCGGACCACCGGCCCCCACCGCCTGTGTTCCTCCGCCAACCCCACCCCCCCCCCCCCCCCCAACCCCCCCCCTGTCGAGTTTTCTTCGTTCGGCGAGGCCCCACAACCACCCGAGCCCCTTCGATCGCACCAGCGAACTCCGGCGAGCTCTGAAAAATCGACTGACCCAATTTTGAAATTTAGTCTACTGTGATTTAACTAGTGTGGAATATAAAAGTGGAAAACCATAAGCATTGGGAGTATAGTGTTGAGCGTGCCATGGTGGATCTGAAGGTGCAAACCGGACAAAGGCAACTTCGCAACCAAGACAAGAAGTCAGAGTAAATCAGTGGCGATCTATTTTCTTGCTGCGATAAATAAGTTGAGGAGATACGAAAGAGTACCGCCTCTGGTGCGGTGCCGTGTATGCATCTGCTGAGAATTTGACGGTGCCGCGGTAGCGATGGCTATCGGCGGTGTGGAAGCAGATCTAGGAGGGTAGACGGTGGCGGCGGGGCGCGGTGGACGAGACGGTCGTAGGAGCGGCGCCGGCAAGGTGGACGACGGCGGGGATGAAGCGAGAGGACGGGATGCAAGGATCCCGGTCTGAAGCCATGGATGAGAGAGGTCGATCTCTTTTAATGGACAACGACGTCGGGGTATTAGCTCTGGTATGGTGGAGGAGGACGGCGGTGGATGGGGTGGCGGACGGCGGCGGATGGAGGAGGGTGGGGTGGAGAGGGTGTTTTGGCGCCCACGGAGTACGAATGGGGAAAAGGGAGGTAGAGAGGAAGGGGAACCATGTATTCAGGGCAGGCTTGTCTCAAATGCAAGGAAATTTACAAACTTAGCCCCCGTTTCAAATTTCTACTACATCACAACAACATTAGTCGGTTGGGAATAGGACGGTAATCTCGCATACACCGAATATTTGCCGATGAAAGTTTGTTTTTGGCGCCCACCGTGTATGAATATGAATCGGGGAGGGAGTCGATTTTGGCCGAGGACACACTGTGTTTTGGCGCCCACCGTGTATGAATCTGGGTGAGAGGCGGTTACGTCACGTTTAGGTGAAATTACAAACCTACCTTTATCAAAACCTATAGAAATCCAGCAGATAGGCTTTGCGTGGCAGGGATAGGCAGTAGTGATTTCCATCTCGCAGATTTTGGTTTCGGGCGGTTACTGCGACTTTCCCCGCTTCGTTCAAATTTTGTAGAGTGCGTGTTTACCGTGCCAACTCAATTCGAATCCCGTTTGTATTCTATTTTTTTCGGGTGGGATCCAGTTTCAATTGGAATTACATTCTATATACATCATTTTTTATATATACTTTCAGAAGCACAACAAAGAATTCTGCTCCTTTATATGTATAATATGATTTACAAATACAACGATCTCGAAATCTTAAGGTTGAATTTGAAATTTTTTAACCAAATTATGTTCTACTAAAATGTATGGATCAGTAATATCTACATATTAAATAACATAGATGTGCGTGAATTCATATGAGTATGCATGTTTGATAGATCAATTTTGGTTCGAGTATGGATTACATGTATCATCATCTCGAATTCAAATATTTGAATCCCTTTTTTGTTCACTCCTTTCACGCCCATCTCTCTCGCATCCATGCTCCTTCAGGTAGCTATCACTCTCTTTTCTCCAGCTCACCCGCATGCTCACTTCATGTTTCTCCTATCCTCGCAAACATGGTCTCTCGACGTCTCCCTTGAGAAGTGTCACACTCTCCCTATCATTATACATTACACGGTTTTCATTATCTCTCACGTCTCTACTGTTCTCTGGTATCACTCGGTACCTAAGCTTTCTTTTTCACCGCCACACACACAGTCTCCACTCGTCTTTCACTTTGTCTTTCTCTGTATGTGATTCTCTCACACACCCTATATGTCTCTACATATGACTCATACCACTAAAATTATTCTCTCTCTCTCTCTCCTGTCGACACAACATTTGTTGCGGTCTCCTTTTTGTCTCCATCCCAGACTGACATTATTCCTTTGTTTACCGATCAGACAACCTCGACTATCGTCTCCTCTCTCTCTCTCTCCCAGACACACACACAACTCCTGCTTCCACTCCCCTTCCCGACTACCGTCTCTCTTTCACACACACAAAACTCTCGCTTTCACACCCCGACTCGTATTTCTCTCACAAACATTTAGCGACTAGCTAGCCTCTAGATAGGTTTATACACCCGCACACTCGTGCTTCCACCATCGCATACATCTCTCTCTCCCGCTCCTTGTATCTATGTAGATTTTTCTTCCCTTCTTGAGACACTCCCTCTCGATCGTGCATAGACACACTGTCGGTGTCAAAACCGCGGATCTCGGGTAGGGGGTCCCGAACTATGCGTCTAGGCTGGATGGTAACAGGAGGCAAGGGACACGAAGTTTTACCCAGGTTCGGGCCCTCTTGATGGAGGTAAAACCCTACGTCCTGCTTGATTGATATTGATGATATGGATGTTACAAGAGTAGATCTACCACGAGATCAGAGAGGCTAAACCCTAGAAGCTATCCTACGGTATGATTGTATGTTGTGATTGTTGTCCTATGGACTGAAACCCTTCGGTTTATATAGACACCGGAGAGGGTTAGTGTTACACAAGGTCGGTTACAAAGGAGGAGATATCCATATACGTATTGCCTAGCTTGCCTTCCACGCCAAGTAGAGTCCCATCCGGACACGAGATGAAGTCTTCAATCTTGTATCTTCATAGTCTAACAGTCTGGACAATGGAGATAGTCCGGCTATCCGGAGACCCCCTAATCCAGGACTCCCACAGCAGCCCCTGAACCAGGCTTCAATGACGACGAGTCCGGCGCACAGTATTGTCTTCGGCATTGCAAGGCGGGTTCCTTCTCTGAATACATGACAGAAGAATTTGAATACGAGGATAGTGTCCGACCTTGCAAAATAAGTTCCACATTCCACCGTAGAGAGAATAATGTTTTCGCAGATCTAATCTGCTAGCTTGTTTTGGCAACATGGCATTACGTCATGGCCCGGTGATTATTCGAACCGTTTCTTTTAACCAGCCCCGCACATAACGCGAGGCAGTTTTTCGACACGTCTTGTCAAAGCAGAGATCGTGTCCCCTTATTATGGGATTCTCATCAATACGGGCATGGGTAACCCAACCACGCCATTAGTTACGGCGCTTGGGGGATAAGCGAGTTTTACCAGGCAAGTGGGGACGCTAGTTTTGTCTGCCCATATAAAGGGATAAGGATTCACCTTTCTATCCACGCCTTCTTCCTCCTCTGCTCATCCGCTCCCGCACACTCGAGCTCTAGCGCCCAAGTCCTCACTTCCATCTCAACCTTCTCCAACCATGTCCGGAGCGGGAGGCAAGTGGATGGTCTCCTCCGTCACGGAGGGAGACGTCAAGAAACTAAGGAGAGCCGGATACCTGCCCGACGACATCACGCACCGGCTCCCAGATGAGGGACAGCTCATCCCCACCCCCGAGCCCCATGAGAGGGTGGTATTCCTCACCCATTTCCTCCGCGGACTAGGATTCCCTCTCCATCCGTTCATCCGGGGGATCATGTTTTATTACGGCCTGGATTTCCACGATCTGTCCCCGAACTTCATCCTCAACATCTCGGCGTTTATCGTCGTGTGCGAGGCCTTCCTCCACATCAAACCCCACTTCGGCTTATGGCTGAAGACCTTCAATGTCAAGCCAAAGGTAGTGAGCGGCCGCCAGGAGGAGTGCGGAGGCGCCATGGTGGGCAAGATGCCCAACATCACATGGCTCGAGGGCACCTTCGTGGATACCATAAAGGGGTGGCAATCGGGGTGGTTCTATATCACCGAGCCGCGTGACCCCGCATGGGTAGCGGCCCCCGAGTTCCGATCTTGCATCCCCATGCGGCTCACCTCTTGGAAAGAGAAGGGCATGTCCTGGGGTAATTCAAAAGAGCTGACCGGACTCCAGTCATGTATTCAGAACATGGTGGACAAGAAGCTCAAGCTTGTCAACATACTCCAGGTTATGCTCGTCCGCCGGATACTCCTGTGCCAACAACGGGAGTTTACCTTGTGGGAGTTCAATCCGGCACAACACCGAACTCTGAATAGGCTCTTCGATACGACTCATGAAGATGCCTGGAGGGTGCTATTCAAGAGCGCCGAGGTCCCTCCCCCCATTACTGAGGATCACAGATTCAGCGTGAAGCGCCACGCTAGTGCGGTAAGTTGTTTTACCTTTTACAGGATATTTGTTTTCTATATAGATTGGCTCTATGCGGGATCTAAACTCCCGTGCCATTAACAGGACTGGCAGAAGATGGCCGGACAAATCGACTGTACGGCTCCCTTGCCTGAAGGCCCTGAAGATGCCCTTCTGGCGAAGATGTTGACTCCAACCCCTTACAAGGTGCCGGAGAAGACCAAGAAGGCCAAGGGAGCTCGAAAGAGGTCCCAACGCCAGGCATCGTCAGACTCACCGTCCGATGACTCTGCGGCGCACTCTTCCCCCAAAGACGAGGAAGAGGAAGAAGAGGCTCCCCCACCGACTGGGGAGACAAGAAAAGTAAGGCCGCCCCAACTGGGGAGGCCGGAGGGTCCAAGAAGGGAAGGACGCTCCTTCCGGACAGCTCCACCGCCGTCGACGAAAGTGAAGACGAGTGGTTGCCCACGGCCAAGCCCCAGGGGAGATTGTAAGTATTCGGATACCAAAGTAACCCATAGGATTCCTTTGTCGCATTGCTTTCCCTAACACCGAACTCAATTGTGCAGGCCGCCCCGAGCCAATATCGAGGTATCCTCGGACGGCTCCCTGGGCTCGTCGGACATGGATAGCGATCGAGTCCCGACCGCCACCTCCCCTCATCCAGCCGATGACGCCGAGGTGCTGTCTCAAGAGGCACCGGATCGAGGGGGGACAGTCCCGGAGGCGCCTCAAGGCGACCTTCCGGACTCGGGGAGCCGAGGGGACGGGTCCCCAAGAGCTCCGAGTTCGGCCCTCGGCCGAACACCGCGTCGGACCCTCCAACGGTTCCGATCTCGGGCAGGCAGTCCCCTTCTAAGGGGGGTGAAACGCCTGTGCCGGTGACCTCTGTCCATCCAGAGGCACCGGACACTATATTGGAAGCGCTTCGTAGTGCTTCCATCGAGGAGGAGCACCGCACTATCATGAGTGCGGTGATCCAGAAGGTTCAGTCCGCCAAGAGCGGATTGACTGAAGCCTGTACTAGCCTTCTAACAGGCTTCGAGGTAAGCGTTTTAAAATGTAGTAGAAGTGGTACCGCATAGACAGTAGCCCCTGATGCTTTGTTCGGTCTTCGCAAAGAAAAGCCGAACAGAGGATCAAATAATATCGCGGGAGTCTAATATAAGTATGTCAATATGCATATGCAGGCTTCTCTGCTGGCGTCCGCCGCACTAACTGCGGAGGTCGCCGTGCTAAAGCAGGACCTCGATGGGTCCAAGAAAGAGCTCGGCCTTGTCAAGAGGCAGCTCGAGGAGAACGAAGGTAAGTAATACCCCGTCTATAGATATATGTATATGAAAAAGGACGCGATTGCAAAATGACAGGATCATTGTATGTTTTGTCAGGGGCCACGACCGAGGTGGCGACCCTGAAGCAAGCGCTGACCAAGGCCGAAGATACAGCGGCCAAGGAGCGCACCGAGCGAGAGAGGCACGAGGCTCGGGTGGGCGAGGTGCAGCAAGAGCTCCAGGCTCTCGTGACGAAGCACGAGGCGTTGGAGCTTGACTTGAAGACACGAGAGTCTGAGCTTGCCGCGGCCCGTGACAGCGCAAAGAGTGCCAAGGCCGAAGCCTAAAAGGCCCTCCAAGAGATCGACGCGATGAAGAAGATAGCGGCGGGTAAGGCTTTCTATATGCAAAGCAAGCATGTAAAAGTAATTTACCGATTACTTACCCGAATCCGGAGCTCTTCAGGAGCATTCGCAGATTTGCACCGCAGTGTGTCCGATGCCGCACAATTTTACCAGGCCGAGGATGGAAGCTCGATGGAGAAGCTATTTTGGTCTCAGTATGCTGAGGCCGAACATCCGGTGCCAATGAGCGACCAACTGAAGCAGATGGTCGAGCTACATAAGGCGGCCGATCAGGCCATGAAGGGCCTCATAGTCCGGCTGTGGCCTGGCGACGCCCTTCCGAACAGCTTCTTCGGCCTAGTGAGGCGGCTTGTGGATGCCTGCCCACAGCTGGAGGTCGTGAAGCGATCCGTCTGCATTGAAGGAGCACGCCGGGCTTTCGCCCGTGTCAAAACGCAGTGGGTCAAGCTAGACGCCGTGAAGCTGATCAAGGAGGGGCCGCCGAAGGGCAAGGAGCACCGCCACCCCGAGATGTACTACGAGGGTGTTCTGCCGGGCGCCCATCTTATCGCGGATGAGTGTTCACAAAATGTAATATTTGAATGAGACTTGCTCGTTGTTTATCCCGTGTGATGAAAACTTGTTTCATATGCGCTATGCAACGCTTGTGTGAATTTAAAATATTACCTTCTGTTTGGCTGTTTATCCAATCTGAGAGATGGCTAGTCCTCGGCTTCTGCCCCCATACCACGAGTGCTGGGGTGTTCGGGATAAACCTGAGCACTCTTGTTCCCATGTTTGGGTCCTTCGAGGGAGGTGCTCAGCACAACGAACAAGGCAACCAGACTAATAATGCTTTATCACTCTCCTTAGCCATAGAACTCTATAATTTTAAATTTCGGCGAAGCCCCTGGTATTCGAAAGGCCGAATTCGGGGCGCGATACACGCCTGTAAGCCGGACGGAGACGGCCCCTCGCCCTAAGCGGCATAACTCTTTAGGGACTCGAAAAACCTCACCGAACAGCGACCAGTCTCTCGCCTTATCATGACAGTCAGTTTTAGCTTTCTCTACTGAGGTGCTCAGCCCGGCAGAACTGGGGCACAATTGCAGTAGTTCTCCTAGCGCTACCTTAGCCGATAGAGCGGAACGTAAGGTACCAAAACATAGGAGCCGGGCAAACCCAACATTTTACCAAAGACATGATTTGGAGCTGATGCATATAATGCTATAAGTTCGGGGTGCCGCACTTGTGAAAGTGTTTGGACTTTTCACACCATATTGTGGGTACGTAAGCCCCTGGTGCATTGGTCGTACCAGAGTGTATGGTTGCTAGGCGTCATTAATGAACACATAAATAGTCTTAATGTCATGCATTGTATATTAAAAAATTGCATTAAAGCAGAGTGATACAGGTAGTGTAATAAGCAAAAGAGTAGGACTATGTCCCTTCCAAGGGCGAGCTGAGGAATGATATGAAATCTGTAATCCACCTGGGAATTCCGTAGTTGTCTGCCTCCTTGGTTGTTGTATCATGTGTTCGGCAATAGAGCGGCCGGACAGTGTTTCCAGAGATTAAAGTCCTGAAAAAAAGAAAAATAACCAAACGGGAAGCCCCTGGTGCGGTTTAGGCCGCGTTTTGGGGCGTGCCGCAGTTGTTCCCCCCTCCCCATCTGTGCCCATGGTATTTTTAATGCGTAATTATGTACGCGCGGCACGAACAACACCGTTGGGCTGGGATTGGGGTGGCCGCCGTATTGCTACGCGAGCTCAGATCGTGCCAGATGGTCTGTTTGCCGATTGCCCCGAGCGCGCTTGAAGGTGTCCGGTCTTTGAAACGCCGAACTGGTAGATTGCCTTGAGAGGCTGCTTTGCACTTCTGCTGCAAGGGCTGCGGTGTGCTCTTCTGTTCGGAGAGAGCGCTCTGTGTTTCCATTGACTGTAATAACTCCGCGAGGTCCTGGCATCTTGAGCTTGAGGTATGCATAATGTGTTACCACATTGAATCTAGCAAATGCGGTTCGTCCGAGCAGCGCGTGATAACCACTGCGGAACGGGACTATATCAAAGATTAACTCTTCGCTTCGGAAGTTATCCGGGGATCCGAAGACCACTTCCAGTGTAATTGAGCCTGTGCAGTGGGCCTCTACACCTGGAATGACGCCCTTAAAGGTCGTCTTTGTGGGTTTGATCCTTGAGGGGTCTATACCCATCTTGTGCACTGTGTCTTGATAAAGCAGGTTCAGGCTGCTGCCGCCGTCCATAAGGACTCGAGTGAGGTGAAATCCATCGATGATTGGGTCTAAGACCAGTGTGGCAAATCCGCCGTGACGGATACTAGTGGGGTGGTCCCTGCGATCGAAGGTGATCAGACAGGAGGACCAAGGGTTGAACTTTGGGGCGACTGGCTCCAACGCATATACGTCCCTGAGCGCATGCTTCCGCTCCCTCTTGGGGATGTGGGTTGCGTATATCATGTTCACCGTCCACACTTGCGGGGAAAACCTCTTCTGTCCTCCTGTGTGCGGCTGCCGGGGTTCCTCCTCGTCATCACTATGCGGCCCCTTGCCCTTGTTTTCGACAATTAACTTGCCGGCCTGCTTGAACACCCAACAATCCCTGTTGGTGTGATTGGCTGGCTTGTCTGGGGTGCCGTGTATTTGACATGAGCGATCGAGTATGCGGTCCAAGCTGGACGGACCCGGCATACTTTGTTTGAATGGATTTTTACGCTGACCGGGTTTAGAGCCTTTGAATCCGGCATTGACTGCCATATCCTCAGTACTTTCGCCGTTAATGCGGCGCTTATGCTTGTTGCGACGTGACCTGCTATTATCATCCTTGGTATCTGAGGTACCATGGTTCTTTGATATGTTATTACTGCGAGCCAACCAGCTGTCTTCTCCCGCACAAAAGCGGGTCATGAGCGTCGTGAGGGCTGCCATAGATTTTGGCTTTTCCTGACCAAGGTGCCGGGCTAGCCACTCGTCTCGGATGTTGTGCTTGAAAGCCGCTAAGGCCTCCGCATCCGGATAGTTGACGATTTGATTTTCCTTTGTAAGGAACGGAGTCCAGAATTGCCTGGCCGACTCTTCTGGCTGCTGAATTATGTGGCTCAAGTCATCGGCGTCTGGTGGTCGCACATAAGTGCCCTGAAAGTTGTCGAGGAATGCGGCTTCCAGATCTTCCCAATAGCTAATGGAGTCCGCTGGCAAGCTATTAAGCCAATGCCGCGCTGGTCCTTTGAGTTTTAGTGGGAGGTGCTTGATGGCATGTAAGTCATCACCGCGGGCCATGTGGATGTGGAGGAGGAAGTCCTCAATCCATACCGCGGGGTCTGTAGTGCCGTCGTATGATTCAATGTTTACAGGTTTGAAACCTTCTGGGAATTGATGTTCCATTACTTCGTCTGTGAAGCATAAGGGGTGTGCGGCGCCTCTGTACTGGGCTATATCATGACGCAGCTTGAATGGGTCCTGCCCGCTGTGTTCAGCCCGGCCGGATTTGCTTTTACTGTATCCGGCGTGACGTTTATCGTCTCATAGAGTGGTGCGCCCTCGTGATCCGTAGATCGATCTTGAATGCTTTGCTTTGTCCTCCAATATGTCTCGTAGGTCTGGCATATCTCCCCATGCCTTTTTATTTGGATGGCGTTGGGGTGGAGGCTGAGCTTTTGGCTGGAATGCCTCTCTATCGCGGCCATGAGGTGGCCGATCAGCCGTTTCATACGCTTCTTCCTCCAGTCGGGGTAGTAACCTGCGCCTTGGATAACTCTTGGAGGGACACTCGAGCTTGTATTGCTCGGCCGCGAGGACTTCAGTCCATTTGTCAGCTAGCAGATCTTGATCAGCTTGAAGCTGCTGCTGCTTTTTCTTTAGGCTATTTGCCATGGCCATGAGCTTGCGCTTGAAGCGCTCTTGTTCGATGGGATCCTCTGGTACGGCGAATTCATCGTCGCCGAGGCTTGCCTCGTCTTCGGAGGGGGGCATGTAATTGTCATGCTCCTCCTCTCCGCCAGCCGCTCTCTCAGGAGAGCTGGCTCCTTCATCCTCCTGCTCTAAATCTTGCTGGAGGGGATTGTTGTTTTCTTCGGCGCTATCCAGAGTGTTATTATCTCCTGTGCCGGTATCACCACTTTTGCTTTGGCGGGACTTAGAGCGGCGCCTCTGACGTCGGCGTTTGGGTTGCTTCTTGGAGGGGTCATCCTCCGTTATCTCGTCGCCATTGCCTTCATTGGGTGTATCCACCATGTATATGTCATACGACGAGGTGGCTGTCCAGTGCCCTGTAGGTGCTGGTTCATGTTCGTCTCCTACATCGTCGTCCATACCATCGATGTCTTCGGAGTCGAAGTCGAGCATGTCGGTTAAATCATCGATCGTGGCTAGAAAGTGGGTGGTGGGTGGGCGTCGAATTTCTTCGTCGTCCGCATCCCAGTCCTGTTGGCCATAATCCGGCCAGGGCTCTATTGAAAAAGAGAGAGACCTTAGTGAATTCAGAATGTCATCGAAGGGCGAGTGCTGAAACATATCCGCGGCGGTGAATTCCATGATCGGCGCCCACTCGGATTCGATTGGCAAGGGCGCGGATGGTTCGGGGTTCGGAAGAGAGTCCGGCACCTTGGAGTCACGGGCTGCGCAGAGGATTATGCTGGTGTTTGGCTCGATCGCCGTCGATACTGCAGCCCCTGAGGCGGTGTCTAGCCACCCATCCTCGATTGGTGCAGTTGGCTCCGAGCTACGGGTTGGAGCTGATGTGGGCGTGGCCTCTGGAGTACCGTCCGGTGGCAGAGCTAGGTCATACCCATCGCGACAGTGCGGCGCGCCCGGCTGTGGCTCGAATCCGTCGAAGATCAAGTCTCCGCGGATGTCGGCCGTGTAGTTCAAACTTCCAAATCTGACCTGATGGCCAGGGGCGTAGCTTTCAATCTGCTCCAGATGGCCAAGCGAATTAGCCCGCGGTGCAAAGCCGCCGAATACGAAGATTTGTCCGGGGAGAAAAGTCTCACCCTGGACGGCATTGCTATCGATGATAGTAGGAGCCATCAAGCCTAATGGTGACGGCAGAGAGGAACTCTCAATGAAAGCACCAATGTCGGTGTCAAAACCGGCGGATCTCAGGTAGGGGGTCCCGAACTGTGCGTCTAGGCCGGATGGTAACAGGAGGCAAGGGACACAAAGTTTTACCCAGGTTCGGGCCCTCTTGATGGAGGTAAAACCCTATGTCCTGCTTGATTGATATTGATGATATGGATGTTACAAGAGTAGATCTACCACGAGATCAGAGAGGCTAAACCCTAGAAGCTAGCCTACGGTATGATTGTATGTTGTGATTGTTGTCCTACGGACTGAAACCCTTCGGTTTATATAGACACCAGAGAGGGTTAGGGTTACACAAGGTCGGTTACAAAGGAGGAGATATCCATATACGTATTGCCTAGTTTGCCTTCCACGCCAAGTAGAGTCCCATCCGGACACGAGACGAAGTCTTCAATCTTGTATCTTCATAGTCTAACAGTCCGGCCAATGGAGATAGTCTGGCTATCCGGAGACCCCCTAATCCAGGACTCCCACACACACTATCGCCTCATTTTAAGCTGATACCTATCGCACACACACTCCTTGTGTCTTTTGTCACACATGCACTTCGTCCTCCTCCACTCCCCCTCTCTCTCACACACACACATGGGCTTTTTGCAACAACTAGCAAGATGCCCATGCGTTGCACGGAACATCAAGATGCATTTGTATGAGTAGTTTATCTTGTGGGGGAAAAAGGATGAATGAGGGAAGGCCTTATTTGCAAATGTGGAGAGGGGTGTGGGTATCTTTTTGCAAAATTGCCATAGTTTCCTTCCTATCCATCAGATATAGATCGGATGGCTTATATTGCAGGATGGCAGGCACACGATCATCACCGACAATGCTTTTTATAAGAGTAGGGATAAAAAATAGAGTTGGTGATGATGGTGGGCCTGCCATCCTGCAATGTAGGTCGTCCGATTTATATTTGACGGATAGGAAGGAAAATATGGCAATTTACCCGCACTCTTCACCACATTTGCAGATAAGGCCTTCCCTCGTTCATCCTTTTCTCCCACAAGATCTTGATGTTCCGTGCAACGCACAGGCATCTTGCTAGTAAGAGTAGAAATTAGACATATACCACTTCTCGAATCTTGAAACCAACAACATTCCTCCCTTATCTCATCAAAACCGCCAAAGGAATATATTTTGACTGAAACATAACATATTTTCTATGATATACATATTTCAAAACTAGACTTTTTTTCTATCAAATCGGTGAATATGTATTAATCTACTTCGATCGTGTGGCAAAGCACTGGAAAATTACTAGTAGTTATTATAATTTTTTGGACACCACACAAACGGTGGAGTACATATACGAAGAGAAGAGGCGCACGCACGCAGTCGGCCTCTCACTGTCTCGCACACATGAGTGTTACGTAAAGGCGATGTTAACAAATAAACCCTAAAACCCTAGGTGCACGATTGCTGCATTCGCGGGTACCGGGTACGTGGTGGAGCACCTTTGTAGGAATAGTCACCTTGCCTGATAATTTGATCCATAGGAGTTGATGGTCAGGACCACAGGTGAACGACTTGGAGCGCGGTGGCTCGCCAGTTGACACAGATCGAGTAGCCATGTTTAAAATATCGTTTTTTAGCGGGGTTAAGAGTTCCGATTTTGAATGGCGCGTTATAAGTAGTATGTAGTTTTTAGAACGATTGGTATGGAGCGAAAATGGAATTCATAGTACTACGCATCTCCTTGGCATATGGTTGTATGGTTTTTTTGTGATGGAGGTTGTATGGGTTTATGTTGTGAGATGTTGAACCTGGTAGTTCTAGGGCAAATACTATGGTTTAGATTTAGATGCTGGTTTTCAGTAATGAAAATCGGAAGGGGAAACCCTGCTTTGATTAAAAAAACTACTACCTCCATTCTGGTTTACTAGTCCCCATCATACTTTGGGTCAAAGTTTGTCCACGATTTTTACTTGTAAAATGTGAATGGAAAACGATATTTTGTTAGACCCAAACAAAGAAGGACTGGAGGGAGTGATTACTCTGACACAGACGCGACCTCTCATAGCGCAGGCATTGAACCGGCGTGCCGGCCAAGAGGGCCGCACAAGCTGCAGGCCCGGCTGAGCACGCCTCCTCGCCGCGTGCAACCAGCTTAAGACTGCCCCGCCTGCCTTCATTGAATCCGTGCGTGTGCCGGCAACACGTCCTTCCGCGAGCCGGTAGGCATTTTAGAACACAAAAAACGACTAAAATATAATTAATTTACGCATGGTCTTGACTTGTTGTGCTCGCACTGGTAGCAGGAACTAGTAGAGGATTTTCTTTATTTATAACTCTCCTCACATTTTTTTGGCTTTGAAGTGAATCATGGTTGTGGACATTATGTATGAATGTGCAGATATCTGTGAACATGAGTTTGATGTGGAAGTTGAACTTGGAATGTCGGGCTTGCGCGTGAACTATACCATGTCCAATGCTTCGTCTGTTATTGTTTGGAAAGTAATTGCTGTTATTACATGACCCGAAAAAAACATTTTGTGCCACATTAGTAGATGCATGGACATCACAACAGGCATGCTGACTGGATAAACATTTGAACCTAGCTATTATGAAGGAAATTTTGTATTGACAACAGTTTTAGATAGCAGGAGACGCCTAGCCTGCTCTGCCTCTGCTAGCTTATTTTTGGCTTCTTCCATCTCTTCTTTGTCTTGGGTGAAGAGAGCATCTGATTGCTCTTTTCGCTTCTTCAGGAACTCAGCTACATTCTCAAGGGCTGCTGCACGCTTTCTTTCAGCCTTTACTAATGCCACGAGGACACGAACATCTGATGACTCCACCTGGCTTGTGTGTAATCCAGCATCATCTGGGAATTTGCACCTTGTGTGTAATCCAGGCTCATTTTGGAAACATGATCTTGAGGTTGACCATACTTCCCTCCTCGCATGAACTGCATCCTGACATGAAGTTACTTCTTTTTTAGATCAATACTCGGAGCAACCTAGATCCATTTAGTAGAAGCCAGATAAACAGAACTCGGAGAAGTGAATTCAAAAGGAAAAAAATAGACTACAAGGTGAGAACACCCACTTCCTACATCAAGCTAAAAATGAAAGCATAAGGATGATTAAGACTCTTATTACACATCGAAGAACACCACGCTTAAGAGAAATAGAAACTACAACATATACACATCGAAGAACACGAGGCTACACGAAAGTAATTGAAAGGGTATTACTTACCAAAGCTCGTTTTACAGGTTCGGTGCAGCTCCTCTTTAACTTTCCATGCTCCTTGAAGATGTCCCGAATATCCCATGTTTGGTCTTCATTGCTCCTCTGCATGTTCGCACTCGTGGTTTTAAAATCTCAACATGGCAAGAAAAATATACTACTAGTAATACTCGTGCATCTTGTGGGCAACATTAAATCACTCGTCTGCCATGTTAGAGCATCTCCAACAGAATCGCAATGCGCGGCGCTTTAAAAAAGCGTTTACAGTGCTGAGATCGAGAAGTAGATACTAGAGAGTAGAGGATAGTTCGAAGCATTGATAGATAAAAAAAGATAATTCAACTACTCCTCGTCGTCCGACTCCTCCTCGATGATGTCCTCCTCCGACGTCTGACTGTAGGCGTGAAGATACCGATCATCGTCAGATTCCCAGGGCAACGCTACTCCTAGCCTCATGTTGAATTGAGCGTCTGCTTTTCGCCTACGCTTGTCCTCATGATAGGCGGCTCGCTCCGCCCTCCTCTTATCCCTCTCCGCCCTCCTTTGTGCGTAGAACTCACGCTCATTGATGATGTCCTGCGGGAAGTGTTGGCACCACATCGCCATGGCTTCCTCATCCATCTCGGCAATGCCGAGACGGTGCTCCCGCCTCCAGTTGTCGCGACGATCCTCGTCGGTGCTAAGCCGCGACAGAGGCGTGAGCTCCTGCGTCCGCTCCCGCGTCGGCACATTGGGGAAGTTCAATGTTCTATGAGGCCACCGGAGGCGCCACACCGCCGCGTCATACGCGCAGGCGGCCTCGTTGGCGGTGTCGAAATTGTCGAGGCCAAGGCGCATCCCGCGGAACCGGATCTCGGCGGAGAAGCCGCCGGAGGGGCACGCGCGGACGTCACGGTATCCCCAAGTTTCCCGATGACGCGGCGGCATGGTGGCGAGGCGGTGGCAAGGCGAAAAAGAGTGGGGAGAGAGCGGTGGCGAGGCACAGAGCGGGGAGAGAGCAGTGGCAAGGCACATAGCGGTGGGAGGGCGTTGGATTTTATAAAGCGCGTCAGACGCCGCGCGCCAAAACTAGCGCACGCCCGGCCGCTTTATCCCGTGTGCGCGCGATCCTTTCCCGATGTCTCTGCTATCTCTACTCTCTTCTCTACTATTATATTTATTTAATATTTAATATTTATCTCTACTTCCTTTACTATCTACTTTTTTTCTCTATACTTTTTTTTCTTGCAATATAGGTCGTCCGATTTATATCTGACAGATAGGAAGGAAACAAATGGGAATTTTGCAAAAAGATACCCATACCCCTCTCCAGATTTGCAAATAAGGCCTTCCCTCATTCATCCTTTTCTCGCACAAGATAAACTACTCATACAAATGCATCTTGATGCGTGCAACGCATGGGCATCTTGCTAGTTCTAAAAACCTTTCCATCATTTGCCACACTACTGGTTGCAGATGAAAAACCTACCCAAGCACAGCGCGATACAGGAGCGACGCACAATTACAAGCTGATATTCTGTTGGACAATGGAGACTATAACCAATTACTTTTACGGGAACAATAGCACCCAGGAAATTTGAAGGGTAGGTATGAACAAAATAGGAACTGCACATGTACTGCTAAGTGATTCAATACACACATTACCAATCGAGGAGGAGAACGATGGTCGCGGCGGCCTCTGTGAGTCATGGTCGGCAACGGGAGTCAGTTCATTGTCCACGACGGTGGTACTTCTACGCTTGGCGTCGGCTTCCGGGAAGAAGATCCGAGACCGTGGAAGACGATGCCGGGGAAGAGGCTCCGTGTATGACGACGACGGTGGACCGACTCCAGTGCGGCGTACGAGGTCGTCGATGAGGTAGATGCGTTGCGGTGGACGAGTGCGCCGATGTAAAGGGGAGTAGCATGAAGGCTGCGGTGCCGTGGAGAAGTCTATTTTGCGGTGGGGATAGAAAATGGGGAGTATTCAGGTGTACTACTCTGGGTGCCGGGGTGGGGTTGGCTGGGTAGGGTGAACCTAAAGTTACGAAAACATCCCCCTACCAAGCGTCATCCATAGGCCTATTCCGAAGGCTATGATGGTAACTTTCCACTGCTCGAATCAGGGTCACGGGAGATTTTCCCGCCGACCTCAAAATTTTGTGACACTGGACTCCCCGTGTGGCGTGTTGAGTGATTCGGCTAAGCAACTAGCGAGTAGTAGTAGTAGTAGTAGTAGTAGTAGTAGTAGTAGTAGTAGTAGTAGTAGTAGTAGTAGTAGTAGTAGTAGTAGTAGTAGTAAACTCTGCATATTAGGATTGACCGAAGTCAAACTTCCTAAAGTTTGACCAAGTTTATAGAAAAATATAAACATTTACCATAACAAATATGTATGATGTGAAAGTACATTCAATAATGAATCTAATGGTATTTATTTGTTATTGTATATGTTAATATTTTTTGTTATAAGCTTTCTGAGAGTTTACAAAACTTGACTTTGACCAATGCTAATACGCGGACTTAAATAAAAACGGAGGGAGTACACATTTGTTTTCTTAGTTTGTAGTGAACTAATAATTTGTTGAAATTGTGAAATAAATATATTAGGCTATTGACTTCGAATGTAATGGTCTATACAATTCAATAGTTACAATCATTGTCGAATCCCAAGATGTATACAAGGTCTATAGTACTTCACAACATGCTCAAACTCACATAATCCCAGTCAAATGAGAATCTAAATGCATTTCATAGTTATTACTTTGTAGGATGCAACAAAAACAACCATAACTCTACATTAGCCATTATAGAAGCAACATTTTGACATATCCCAATGTGTGAATGAAACATGCAGAGAGAGCTTTTGAAGATGGAGCAGATAGGGCGGGAAAGATTGTATGTATGTGGACAAGAGAGTAGGAGACAGACCTAACGAGACAGAGAGAGAGATAGAGAGAGGAAGAGAGAGGAAGAAGTTAGATCTGTGAGAAAGATGGATACATGTAATATACATGAGATGCGTGTGCATCTAGATTCTGTATACGTGGAAGGAGAAGAGACAACATGGTTGATGAGAGAGATGGAAAAACATGGACGAGAGGGGAAGGATCTTGGGTTGAGGGATTGACAATTTTGTGCGGGGGAGAGAGGGATTGGTAATTTTGTGCAAGAGAGAGAGAGAGAGAGAGGGTGGGGGGAGGAGTCAGTCAGCCGTCGTCACATCACCCTGCTTCCAAATGACCCCGCATTCTCTAGCGCAGTGTGGTCGCCGTCTTCGATCTGCTCGATGCCCTCTTTGAAGATTGAGGTGTTGTGCATGTTGGGGTGCAAAGAAGCACAAGTGAGAGTGGTCGCCGTATAACCTTGGATGGGGATGAATTGTGTGCTCGGGGGAGTGTGTGGGTGTGTGTTGTGCTGCGTGTGTCTGTGTGTGTGTGTGAGAGAGAGAGAAATATTGAGAGAAAACAAACCTAAGGAGAGAAATGGGTATTCACGAAGAGATTGTGCGGGCCTTGAAGTGGGCAGGGGCCGGGTGAGGGTGTCAAAATGTGCGCGTTGATGCATGTGTTGCATGCGACCGTGCGAGGGACGGACGAATCGAGAGAGATGGTTGTTGTGTTACGGATGCTCCTCTCTCTCACACACACACAAGTAAACTAGAAGACCGTTCTGTCATGTATACACAACGTATCGGCATCTGTCTATGTCTCACTCATGCATGATCATTTGCACATTCACACCTCTCTATGTCTGTATCACACGCCACCGTCTCCACATTGCCCTTCCGCCACAACACACATATGGACACATACACACGTTCTCTCTCAGTCACACACACAAAATCAGTATTAAAAAAACTAGGGCGCACCTAAAACGTCCAAATCCATATAAACACGAACTGGAGCTAAATTCAAATATATGGAAATATTGCAGCATCAAGAACTTTCACAGGGAAAAAATTTGAGTAATATTCGAGGATTGTTTTCACAAACACAAAAAGGTTCGGTGGATGTCCTTCGAGCGCGACACGGTGACGTACCGTTCGATCAACCGCGCGGCCGCGGTTCACGTGCTTGCACAGGATTCCGTATCGTGGCTGTGGTACTAACTAATAAAAGCGCTGCCTAAGTCTAATGTTTACGTGTACTAGTATGGTTTTCTTTTAAGTTTGACCAACCTTATATATAAAACTAAAGTAAGCTCCCACATGCGCACTCATCAATATGCCGCCGCCGTTGCGCATGCCGGCGCCCGCCTGCTCCGGCCAACAATTTCTCGCCCATCACTGCCGTGTCGCCGCCATCCCTGTGCCATGAAGCCGAAGGCTTGCCCGCTCACGTCGTCTGCAGTCCCTCCTCGCGATGCTGCCGTGCTACCAAGCACGCGAGCAGCTGGTGGAGCTGCGTCTATGCACGCAACGTACAAAGAGGAGGACGAGTGCGTGCTCCAGCACGCCGGCGAGGAGGAACTAGCGTGTCATTGTCGTCTCCGCCCGTGCGGAGGAGGCGCGCATGGTGGCTGTCACGGCGGAAGCCGGTCGCGCGCGCGTCGAGCCCGAAAACTGGGTGCGGACGCGGAATCTACCTTCGAGACCTTGAATGCCACGTGGATCCTGCAATCTGAAGGAGCAATTTGGGTCAGTCGACTCATGTGAGCCGTTTGATGCAACATGGATGGCTAGAAGGGCTTCTTCCACCTCTTCTTCCGTCTTCTTCCTTCGCTCCGTCGAACTTCTTTCACAAATCGACTGAACCAAATTATACTACTAGTACGAACGTATTAAGTGCAGTAGGAACACGAAGATACAAGCAGTAGTACCAACTGCAAGAAGAACAGTAGTAAGACATAGTACTAGTACTACTGTACGTACTAAAGAGTTCAAATAACGAGAAAGAACATAAACATAGTTCTGCTGGGGCCTCAGCACAACACACCCTTGAAAATAAACTAATCCACTAGTCCACTTGACACTGCAGTAGAACCAGCATGAGCGACGACACTGCCACCTACTCGGAGTCCGAGTCCACGTCCTCGACTTCGTCCTCGTCCCTCTTCCTCTTCCTCTTCGCCGACGCTTCTTTTCTTGAACCGGACACTGGGCTCTGCTTCTTCATCCAACCCTTGTAGATATTTAAATAAAGGTAGGCATCCATTGCTGCGTACAGGATGTGATCTTAATCTAATGTCTTCGACTCCCATGCATGATGAAACTTGTGATGAGGTTTCTTTAGTTTAGCGTACGAAGGATCAATCATGGCTGCTGCCAGGGTCAGCATTGAAGGTTGAGAGGAGGACACCAGGCTTGAGGAGGACACCAGGCTTGCCTTCTGGAGATCGAAGGGCTGACCTACAACGAGACCTATCCGACGCAGGACATCCCTATCGTTCTTAAATCCTACAGTAACGAATTTCACTCTTTTGTCCTTGAGTAAGTTCTTAAAATCCTAGCACTCAACGTCGGCATGGAATATGTGGTAGACCAAGAAAACTTTATGTACGCAAACCTGGATCACGGCGGGCTTCTTCCTCTCTTCGTCCTTTAGATCCTTCTCTCGTCCCAGGACTGTGGTGTACTCAACATCTAGCCCAGCGACCCACTCATCCGTTGAACTTTTGAACATGCGTAGGAAGCGAGCAAGCCATGCTTTCACCATCTCGGATCCACGTGTGTAGATGACGATGAACTGATCGCCGGTGATGGCTCTAACCTGGTACTCAGCGGCGACCATGGAGATTTGGGAGGCCATGGATTTGGAGGAGGGTTAGGAGAAGTTGAACTGTTGTACCCCGCAAAAAAACTGGGAGCGAACTAATGTGAAAGGACGGGACGACTGGGAGCGAACTATTGTAAGGTAGAATACGGGGACAAGTAGGGCATGCGAACGACGTGGGGTTGCTGGCTTGCCTGGTGGATAAACGGCTGCAAGCCCCCAAAGAGTTCTCGAGAACTATGCGGGACCCACTAGATGTCATGTCTACTAGACCCATATCGTAGGCCTAACGGTATAGCTTCTGCCTGTTCGCACGCCATGCCGGTGTGTGGATGTAACTTCACTTAATTCCGTCCAATGCCGCGCCTCCCATGACCTTCGCCTCCCTCGCGCGGTCGCGCCCTTTGAGACTTCGACCGGCTATAAATGAGCAATTTTTTTTGCCTTTTTTTAGACAAGCAATTTTTTTGCCTACTCCGCATGCATGATACTCCCTCTAGTCCTTTTTACTCCCGTCAACTGTTTGCAAAGTGTTTGACCAAATTTATACTTTTTTTGAACACCACCTTATATTAATTAACCAGCCACACCATTACACTCATTCGATACAATATTCACCACACATGGCGGTACATTATTTACAAGAATACCATCTAATCTATTGTCAAAGCTATACTTAGGAATTAAGTGTGCCACCTTATTGGCCGAACGGCTAATCTTTGACAATTGAAGATTGTTGATCAACTTCGAGATGCTCAACGCTTTCATCTTCAGGTCACACATAGCAGACCTGTCATAGTCCCCCGATGCAAGAGACGCTACCACAAAAGCGCAATTAGTCTCTAAAATTACAGGATTATGAAGAGAAATACCTATGTAGAGACCGGCAATGCAAGCCCTAAGCTCCGCTTCCTCCACGCTTTGACAGGCATCAATGAAATCCCACTACCAAATTTATACTAAAAATATCAATATCTATAATACTGATTATAATGAGTATAAGAACTACATTTTATAATGAGTGTAAAAATTATTGATTTCACATTGTGAATGTTGACACATTTTTCTATAAGTCTGGTGAAAGTAGAGGTACATTGACTTCAGACAAAACTTAAATGCATAATGCAGACTAGTTCCTCCGTCCAGGTGCATGCCATGTCCTATCTTGTCATCACAACAAGGTTAGCTATTAGAGTACCACTACCTCCCTTCTAGTTTAAAGGGCTCGATTCAAAATTTTCACCTACTCTTAGCAAGATAGTAGAGGCGGTGGAATAGTTTTTGAAGTCTGCAAAAGTACTCAACTAGTGCTATCGTTCTTCACAAAAAATGTGTTTACCAATGCATGCATGAACACTAGTTACTCTAACCCCCTCTCTTCTTTAATTCTTTACCACATCAGCATGTTTGCTATTCCCATGTGCATGATACCAGCTAAGATACCACCATTATGGCTAGCCTTAATCATCGCATGCAATAATTTAGTGCACCTTGAAATATGAACATGTGTGGGGCGTGTATGTTTTTAATGACTTGAGACTATACCTAGCCCGGCATGCAAGATGACATATTATGCACCGTTCCCCATACCTGCAGGAAGCCCGTTCGTCTCCAAATCTTTTCCTCTCCATGTGTGGAAACAATATGCCTGCCAAACTCTCCTTCTCCCTCCGGCGGTCCCACCACTCCACCCCGTGTGAAAAAATCTGCATGCATGACTCTCCTCCCCCACGCTCGTCCAACCCATTGTGACCAGCAATATTTCCACCCCTTCGCTCCCCCGTAATTTACTCCAACAAATATGCCCACGTAGCTGTTACTTAACTGCAGGTGCATTGGGTCACTGTCATATGGGCCCAACAGGGGTCTGGCCCACATGTCAGAGACGCAACTGGACCTGCAGTTAAGTCAGTGCAGCTCAGTCCATATCTTATGTAGGTGTGACATTGCTCGCTATAAATATTGCGCCTCCCACGACATCGCTATCTCCTCCCCCTCACGTTCACGTTTATCGCTATCTCCTCCCCCTCCCTCTCACGTCGACCACCATGGCATCGCCCCTCCCAAGCCCTAGGAGACCCTCGCTGCACCGCGTGGACGGTCATGCGTCACCGTTCCGTTCCTCGCCGCCACTAGTCGAGGAGGACGCGTCGGTGTTCCGCTCCTCGCCGCTACGCGACGCGTCGCCGTTCCGTTCCTCGCTGCCACTAGTCAAGGAGGACGCGTTGGTGTTCGGCTCCTCGTCGCGACGCGACGCGACGCGTCGCCGTTCCATTCCTCGCCGCCACTAGTCGAGGAGGACGCATCGATGTTCCGCTCCTCGCCGTGACGCGTCGAGGTGGACGCGTCGGCATTCCCAATCTCGCCAGCACGTGCGCCGGAGGACGCGTCGGCTCCCCGCTATGAGGAGAACACCGCGCTGCCCGCCGAGCCCCCCAGCCTTGAGGATCTTTGGAAAGAAATGGATGTCGCCTTGTGGGAGGCTTTGCCTCCAGCAGAGCGCGCCAAAACAGAGGCGGAGAAGAAGGCCGGGGAAGAGAAGCGCACCACGGAACAAGCTGCCTGGGAGGCCTATATCGCGTCCGAGAGAATCAGGCAATTGGCTCTTTGGCAGAAGGCTCGTGCGAGGGCCGTGAGGGTGGCGGAGGACGCCTGTGCCGACGCCCTGAGTGTAGTCGGGCCCAAGCGCCTCATCTATGCTTGGCGGTATGTGGACCGGGTGCACGCTTCCAGCGAGGAGGAGTACCTATTGGCGCCGGATCACCACACCGGTGGGATCACGCTCGCCCACCGGCAAGCCGCCAATCAGCACCTCGCGAGTTGCGAGGCTGAGGAAGAGGCGTTGTATCAGTGCGCTGGGAAACGGCCGCGCACCAAGGCACTCGTGGCGCGCCGCAAGCGCTCCTGCGAGCGTCGTGGCTTTTAGGAGTATAATTTTTGTTTCGTAAGGCGATCTCATTAGTTTTGGAACGCAAATGATAAATCCCGAACGTTCAGGAATTTTTAGCGTCCTTAATTAAGTATGTAAAAGGGAAAGTTTGGAAACCTTGTGTATTCGTACGCATTTTGCAAGTACGTGCATATAGCACAAACTTTACTATATACTATCGCACTACACGTCTCTCTCGATATATGCTTGCAGACTGTGCTACTCCCTCCGTCCAGGTCAATAAGTCATCTTTGGTTGTGCACCGTGACCAAGAAGGAGGGAAGACTTATACACCTAGACGGAGGGAGTACTACTATTACTTATGTATGTGAAAATGCACGTTTTAACATTACGATGCGGTTTTTGTAAAAGTAGAAAAACAACACTAGTCAAGCTTGTGAAACGATTCAATGAAAAACAAATGAAAAATGCTCGTTTGATTGTTTACTTTTAGCGTCCTTCTCTGTGGTTATTCATGCACTTTGTACGGAGTATCTCACTGGTTGGAAAGTTATGCAAATTCCCAAACCGCTTCCTGCACCCTGTATCGATTTTTTGCCTAACAAGTTGTGCCGTGCAATTGGAATTCCAACTTGAGTACTACTACTAGTAGGAGTACCAGGGACCAGTTCTTTTAGGCTTCTAGATTAGTAATCCCATAACTACTACCTCTGTCCTGGTTTATTGGTCCCCATTGTAATTTGTGTCAAATTTTGATCATAAATTTAACTAATGAAATGTTAGTGCATGCCACATGTGTTGGGTAACGTAGTAATTTCAAAAAAATTCCTACACACACGCAAGATCATGGTGATGCATAGCAATGAGAGGGGAGAGTGTTGTCCACGTACCCTCGTAGACCGAAAGCGGAAGCATTAGCACAACGCGGTTGATGTAGTTGTACGTCTTCACGATCCGACCGATCAAGTACCGAACGTACGGCACCTCCGAGTTCAGCACACATTCAGCCCGATGACGTCCCTTGAACTCCGATCCAGCCGAGTGTTGAGGGAGAGTTTCGTCAGCATGATGGCATGGTGACGATGTTGATGTTCTACCGACGCAGGGCTTCGCCTAAGCACCGCTACAGTATTATCGAGGTGGACTATGGAAGAGGCGCCCAGGGGAGTCCTACTCCCATCGGGAGTAGGACTCCCCCCTTTCCTAGTTGGATTAGGACTTGGGAGGGGGAAAGAGTGGAGGAGAAGAAGGAAGGGGGGGGGCGCCGCCCCCCTCTCCCTCCTTGTCCTATTCGGACTGGGGGAAGGGGCGCGCGGCCCAGCCCTAGCCGCCTCTCCTCTCTTCCACCTAGGCCCACTAAAGCCCATTAAGTCCCCGGGGGTTTCCGGTAACCTCCCGGTACTCCGGTAAAATCCCGATTTTACCCGGAACACTTCTGATATCCAAACATAGGCTTCCAATATATCAATTTTCATGTCTCGACCATTTCGAGACTCCTCGTCATGTCCATGATCACATCCGGGACTCCGAACAACCTCCAGTACATCAAAACATATAAACTCACAAAATAACTGTCATCGAAACGTTAAGCGTGCGGACCCTACGGGTTCGAGAACTATGTAGACATGACCGAGACACGTCTCCGGTCAATAACCAATAGCGGAACCTGGATGCTCATATTGGCTCCCACATATTCTACGAAGATCTTTATCGGTCAGACCGCATAACAACATACATTGTTCCCTTTGTCATTGGTATGTTACTTGCCCGAGATTCGATCGTCCGTATCTCAATACCTAGTTCAATCTCGTTACCGGCAAGTCTCTTTACTCGTTCCGTAATACATCATCCCGCAACTAACTCATTAGTTGCAATGCTTGCAAGGCTTTAAGTGATGTGCCTTACCGAGAGGGCCCAGAGATACCTCTCCGACAATCGGAGTGACAAATCCTAATCTCGAAATACGCCAACCCAACAAGTACCTTCGGAGACACCTGTAGAGCACCTTTATAATCACCCAGTTATGTTGTGACGTTTGGTAGCACACAAAGTGTTCCTCCGGTAAACGGGAGTTGCATAATCTCATAGTCATAGGAACATGTATAAGTCGTGAAGAAAGCAATAGCAACATACTAAACGATCAGGTGCTAAGCTAACGGAATGGGTCATGTCAATCACATCATTCTCCTAATGATGTGACCCCATTAATCAAATGACAACTCATGTCTATGGTTAGGAAACATAACCATCTTTGATCAACGAGCTAGTCAAGTAGAGGCATACTAGTGACACTCTGTTTGACTATGTATTCACACATGTATTATGTTTCTGGTTAATACAATTCTAGCATGAATAATAATCATTTATCATGATATAAGGAAATAAATAATAACTTTATTATTGCCTCTAGGGCATATTTTCTTCAGTCTCCCACTTACACTAGAGTCAATAATCTAGATTACACAGCAATGATTCTAACACCCATGGAGCCTTGGTGCTGATCATGTTTTGCTCGTGGAAGAGGCTTAGTCAACGGGTCTGCACCATTCAGATCCGCATGTATCTTGCAAATTTCTATGTCTCCCACCTGGACTAGATCCCGGATGGAATTGAAGCGTCTCTTGATGTGCTTGGTTCTTTTGTGAAATCTGGATTCCTTCGCTAAGGCAATTGCTCCAGTATTGTCACAAAAGATTTTCATTAGACCCGATGCACTAGGTATGACACCTAGATCGGATATGAACTCCTTTAGACAGACTCCTTCATTTGCTGCTTCCGAAGCAGCTATGTACTCTGCTTCACACGTAGATCCCGCCACGACGCTTTGTTTAGAACTGCACCAACTGACAGCTCCACCATTCAATGTAAACACGTATCCCGTTTGCGATTTAGAATCCTCCAGATCAGTGTCAAAGCTTGCATCAACGTAACCATTTACGATGAGCTCTTTGTCACCTCCATAAACGAGAAACATATCCTTAGTCCTTTTTAGGTACTTCAGGATGTTCTTGACCGCTGTCCAGTGATCCACTCCTGGATTACTTTGGTACCTCCCCGCTATACTTATAGCAAGGCACACATCAGGTCTGGTACATAGCATTGCATACATGATAGAGCCTATGGCTGAAGCATAGGGAACATCTTTCGTTTTCTCTCTATCTTCTGCAGTGGTCGAGCATTGAGTCTTAATCAACTTCACACCTTGTAACACAGGCAAGAACCCTTTTTTTGCTTGATCCATTTTGAACTTCTTCAAAACTTTGTCAAGGTATGTGCTTTGTGAAAGTCCAATTAAGCGTCTTGATCTATCTCTATAGATCTTGATGCCCAATATGTAAGAAACTTCACCAAGGTCTTTCATTGAAAAACTCTTATTCAAGTATCCCTTTATGCTATCCAAAAATTCTATATCATTTCCAATCAGTAATATGTCATCCACATATAATATCAGAAATGCTACAGAGCTCCTACTCACCTTTTTGTAAATACAGGCTTCTCCAGAAGTCTGTATAAAACCAAATGCTTTTATCACACTATCAAAGCGTTTATTCCAACTCCGAGAGGCTTGCACCAGTCCATAAATGGATTGCTGGAGCTTGCACACTTTGCTAGCTCCCTTTGGATCGACAAAACCTTCCAGTTGCATCATATACAACTCTTCTTCCAGAAATCCATTCAGGAATGCATTTTTGACATCCATTTGCCAAATTTCATAATCATAAAATGCGGTAATTGCTAACATGATTCAGACAGACTTAAGCATCGCTACGGGTGAGAAGGTCTCATCGTAGTCAATCCCTTGAACTTGTCGAAAACCTTTCGCAACAAGTCGAGCTTTGTAGACAGTAACATTACCATCTGCGTCAGTCTTCTTCTTGAAGATCCATTTATTCTCAATTGCTTGCCGATCATCGGGCAAGTCAACCAAAGTCCACACTTTGTTCTCATACATGGATCCCATCTCAGATTTCATGGCCTCAAGCCATTTTGCGGAATCTGGGCTCACCATCGCTTCTTCATAGTTCATAGGTTCATCATGATCTCGTAGCATGACTTCCAGAACAGGATTACCATACCACACTGGTGCGGATCTTACTCTGGTTGATCTACGAAGTTCAGTAGCAACTTGATCTGAAGTTCCATGATCATCATCATTAACTTCCTCACTAATAGGTGTAGGCGTCACAGAAACCGGTTTCTGTGATGAACTACTTTCCAATAGAGGAGCATGTATAGTTACCTCATCAAGTTATACTTTCCTCCCACTCACTTCTTTCGAGAGAAACTCCTTCTCTAGAAAGGATCCATTCTTAGCAATGAATGTCTTGCCTTCGGATCTATGATAGAAGGTGTACCCAACAGTCTCCTTTGGGTATCCTATGAAGACACATTTCTCCGATTTGGCTTCGAGCTTATCAGGTTGAAGCTTTTTCACATAAGCATCGCAGCCCCAAACTTTCAGAAATGACAACCTTGGTTTCTCGCCAAACGACAGCTCATAAGGCGTCATCTCAACAGATTTCGATGGTACCCTATTTAACGTGAATGCGGCCGTCTCTAAAGCATAACCCCAAAATGATAGCGGTAAATCTGTAAGAGACATCATAGATCGCACCATATCTAGTAAAGTACGATTATGATGTTCGGACACACCATTACGCTGTGGTGTTCCGGGTGGCGTGAGTTGCGAAACTATTCCGCATTGTTTCAAATGTAGACCAAACTCGTAACTCAAATATTCTCCTCCACGATCAGATCGTAGAAACTTTATTTTCTTGTTATGATGATTTTCAACTTCACTCTGAAATTCTTTGAACTTTTCAAATGTTTCAGACTTATGCTTCATTAAGTAAATATACCCATATCTGCTTAAATCATCTATGAACGTGAGAAAATAATGATATCCGCCACGAGCCTCAGCATTCATCGGACCACATAGATCTGTATGTATGATTTCCAACAAATCTGTTGCTCTCTCCATAGTTCCGGAGAATGGCGTTTTAGTCATCTTGCCCATGAGGCACGGTTCGCAAGTTCCAAGTGATTCATAATCAAGTGGTTCCAAAAGTCCATCAGTATGGAGTTTCTTCATGTGCTTTACACCGATATGACCTAAACGGCAGTGCCACAAATAAGTTGCACTATCATTATCAACTCTGCATCTTTTGGCTTCAACATTATGAATATGTGTATCACTACTATCGAGATTCATCAAAAATAGACCACTCTTCAAGGGTGCATGACCATCAAAGATATTACTCATATAAATAGAACAACCATTATTCTCCGATTTAAATGAACAACCGTCTCGCATCAAACAAGATCCAGATATAATGTTCATGCTCAACGCTGGCACCAAATAACAATTATTTAGGTCTAATACTAATCCCGAAGGTAGATGTAGAGGTAGCGTGCCGACCGCGATCACATCGACTTTGGAACCATTTCCCACGCGCATCGTCACCTCGTCCTTTGCCAGTGTTCGCTTAATCCGTAGTCCCTGTTTTGAGTTGCAAATATTAGCAACAGAACCAATATTAAATACCCAGGTGCTACTGCGAGCTCTAGTAAGGTACACATCAATAACATGCATATCACATACACCTTTGTTCACCTTGCCATCCTTTTTATCCGCAAAATACTTGGGGCAGTTCCGCTTCCCGTGACTAGTCTGCTTGCAGTAGAAGCACTCAGTTTCAGGCTTAGGTCCAGACTTGGGTTTCTTCTCCTGAGCAACAACTTGCTTGTTGTTCTTCTTGAAGTTCCCCTTCTTCTTCCCTTTGCCCTTCTTGAAACTGGTGGTCTTACTGACCATCAATACTTGATGCTCCTTCTTGATTTCTACCTCCGCATCCTTTAGCATTGCGAAGAGCTCAAGAATTGTCTTGTCCATCCCTTGCATATTATAGTTCATCACGAAGCTCTTGTAGCTTGGTGGAAGTGATTGGAGAATTATGTCAATGATGCTATCATCTGGAAGATTAACTCCCAGTTGAATCAAGTGATTGCAGTACCCAGACATCTTGAGTATATGCTCACTGACAGAACTATTCTCCTCCATCTTGCAGCTATAGAACTTATTGGAGACTTCATATCTCTCAATCCGGGCATTCTTTTGAAATATTAACTTCAACTCCTAGAACATCTCATATGCTCCATGACGTTCAAAACATCGTTGAACTCCCGGTTCTAAGCCGTAAAGCATGGCACACTGAACTATCGAGTAGTCATCAACACGCGACTGCCAGACATTCACAATGTCTGCAGTTGCTGGCGCAGGTGGTACACCCAGCTGTGCTTCCAGGACGTAACTCTTCTGTGCAACAATGAGGATAATCCTCAAGTTACGGACCCAGTCCGTGTAATTGCTACCATCATCTTTCAACTTTGCTTTCTCAAGGAACGCATTAAAATTCAACAGAACAACCGCATGGGCCATCTATCTACAATCAAACATAGACAAGCAAGATACTATCAGGTACTAAGTTCATGATAAATTTAAGTTCAATTAATCATATTACTTAAGAACTCCCACTTAGAAAGACATCCCTCTAATCTTCTAAGTGATCACGTGATCCAAATCAACTAAACCAGAACCGATCATCATGTGAAATGGAGTAGCTTTCAATGGTGAACATCAATATGTTGATCATATCTACTATATGATTCACGCTCGACCTTTCGGTCTTAGTGTTCCGAGGCCATATCTGCATATGCTAGGCTCATCAAGTTTAACCCGAGTATTCTGCGTGTGCAAAACTGGCTTGCACCTGTTGTAGATGGACGTAGAGCTTATCATACCTATTCATCACGTGGTGTCTGGGCACGGCGAACTTTGGCAATGGTGCATACTCAGGGAGAACACTTTTATCTTGAAATTTAGTGAGAGATCATCTTATAATGCTACCGTCGATCAAAGCAAGATAAGATGCATAAAAGATAAACATCACATGCAATCAATATAAGTGATATGGTATGGCCATCATCATCTTGTGCTTGTGATCTCCATCTCTGAAGCACCGTCATGATCACCATTGTCACCGGCGCGACACCTTGATCGCCATCGTAGCATCGTTGCCGTCTCACCAATCTTATGCTTCTACGACTATCGCTACCGCTTAGTGATAAAGTAAAGCATTCACTACAAAAAAAGACACATCCATGACATTTTGGGCCGAACGAATTTTTTCTATCATACATATGACACTTCTATGACGATAATTGTGACAAAAACCGGTATCATCATAGATGTGGTGGGCTCCTACTTCAATGACAAAAAATCATGACAGAAAATGGGCTTTTCGTCCTGGGCGGGCCGGAGACGCAGCTGCATGACATTCTTTGGGCCTTCCATGACGGAAAAACCATGGTAGAAGCGAGGGTGAGGAAATTTTTTGGGAGTTCCTGGTTACGGTGGGAGGTCGGGGGCCGAGCGATGCGCGTTTCTCTCGTACTTGTACGCGCGTGTGTGCGAGGCGTTGGCTCTAACTGAACCCGAGCGAGCCGTCGGGCTCTAACTGAACCCGAGTGATTGCACTGCAGGCTACGCGTTACTGAACCCGAGCGATCGATCGATGGATGTTAACTAAACCCAATCCAGCGATTCCTTTGCTACTGCTGCTAACTGAAGCCGATCGATGCTGCCTCTGGGATGAATAGTGAGCATTGCGGGAGGGGGGTTGGATGAACAGTGAGCGGTGGCGTTGCCTCTGGATGAACAGGACCCCGTGGTGTGGTGGAGGGCTGGATGAACAGTAGACGGTGGAGGGGGTGCCTGTGGAGGGGTGGTTGAACATGATCCCGTGGTGTGGAGGGCTGGATGGACAGTAGACGGTGGAGGGGTGGTTGAACAGTAGTGAAAGGATCGAGAAGAGGTGTCTAGAGGGGGGGTGATTAGACACTAAGTGCCAAAAGTTGCAGTGTTTAATATTCTTAAGTTTAAGTGGAGTTTAAGCACAAGTTTAACAAACACAATGCATATCAAGCAAGCATGCAATGAGTATATGAGCAACGGAAAGTAAAGCATGCAACTTGCAAGAATGTAAAGGGAAGGGTTTGGAGTATTCAAACGCAATTGGAGACACGGATGTTTTTGTCGTGGTTCCGATAGGTGGTGCTATCGTACATCCACGTTGATGGAGACTTCAACCCATGGAGGGTAACGGTTGCGCGAGTCCACGGAGGGCTCCACCCACGGAGGGTCCACGAAGAATCAACCTTGTCTATTCCATCACGGCCGTCGCCCACGAAGGACTTGCCTCACTAGCGGTAGATCTTCACGAAGTAGGCGATCTCCTTGCCCTTACAAACTCCTAGGTTCAACTCCACAATCTTGTTGGAGGCTCCCAAGTGACACCTAGCCAATCTAGGAGACACCACTCTCCAAGAAGTAACAAATGGTGTGTTGATGATGAACTCCTTGCTCTTGTGCTTCAAATGATAGTCTCCCCAACACTCAACTCTCTCTCACAGGATTTGGATTTGGTGGAAAGAATATTTGAGTGGAAAGAAACTTGGGGAAGGCTAGAGATCAAGATTCATATGGTTGGAATGGAATATCTTGACCTCAACACAAGTGTAGGTGGTTCTCTCTCAGAAAATGTGTATTGGAAGTGTAGGTATGTTCTGATGGCTCTCTCCATGAATGAAGAGTGGGTGGAGGGGTATATATAGCCTCCACACAAAATCTAACCATTACACACAATTTTCCAAACTCGGTGGGACCGAATGGTTAAACTCGGTTGGACCGACTCAGCAAACCTAGTGACCGTTAGGATTTTTGGTGGGACTGAGATGCAACTCGGTAGGACCGATATGGTTAGGGTTAGGGCATAACGTAATCTCGGTGTGACCGATTACACAAACTCGGTGGGACCGATTTTGGTAATAAGCTAACTAGAGATTTGGTCAGGCAAACTCGGTGAGACCAATTACACAAACTCGGTGGGACCGATTTTGGTAATAAGCTAACTAGAGGGTTTGCATTGTAATCTCGGTAGTACCGATTGCTCAAACTCGGTGAGACCGATTTTGGTAATGGACATACACAGAGAGATTACAATCCCATCTTGGTGAGATCGAGATCCCTATCGGTGAAACCGATTTGCTAGGGTTTATGGCAGTGGCTATGACATTTGAAACTCGGTGGCACCGGATAGATAGAATCGGTGGGGCCGAGTTTGACTTTTGGTTTAGGTAATATGTGGATGTGTGAAGGTAGTTGAGGGTTTTTGGAGCATATCACTAAGCACTTTGAGCAAGCAAGCCATTAAGCAACACCTCATCCCCTCTTGATAGTATTGGCTTTTCCTATAGACTCAATGTGATCTTGGATCACTGAAAAAGAAAATGTAGAGTCTTGATCTTGAAGCTTGAGCCAATCCTTTGTCCTTAGCATCTTGAAGGGGTTCCACATCCTCTAGTCCATGCCACTCCATTGTTGAACTTATCTGAAACATACTAGGTAAAAGTGTTAGTCCAACAAGAGATATGTTGACATTAATTACCAAAACCACCCAGGGAGCACTTGTGCTTTCAATCTCCCCCTTTTTGGTAATTGATGACAACATACATCAAAGCTTTAGATAAAGATATAGAGAATAGCAAGTAAAGCTTTGGAAATACATGTAACATGCATAGGCTCCCCCTACATGTATGCAATCATGTGAATATTGAATATAGGAGCATGTGAATGCGTAAACATGACAGAGTAAGCAATGTGTTACATGTATCTTGGCTATATGCATCAAAGCAAATGATGTGAATGTGAGAAATGTACCTTCATGCTCATGAGTCCTTCTTGCAAACAGTATGTACATCAGCAAGAACTTCTCATTCACATGACTGTGATGCATATACTTACCTTGTGGTCTTGAGTTGGCTTAGGATGGGATGAACCTGTGGAAACAAGGTTAAATAACACAGATACACCTACTGACCAGAGCAACCAAGAGAAACCACAAGAGAACCAAGACTGGGATGACATGTAGAGTGAGTACTAAGTACCACATTGGATATAGACATGTCCCCAAAGGTAAAGATATGCAATAAAATCAGAGATTTCCTTCCCTTAGATGTCTTGCTCCCCCTGAATCTGCATGGGATATTGGGAGAAGATAGGGAACAGAAAATCAGAGCAACAAAAAAGAAACAACAGAGCTTGAGCTAAAGCAAGCAACCAAACATGTCTTTCCCCTCTTAAAGACATGTGACATCTCTCCTCTTGAACACCAAGCATCTAGGGTCTTTGATGATATTACTTTCTCCTAGTTGAGAAACTCTCTCCCCCTCAGTATTCTCTCTTTCTCCCCCTATAGGAAGGATTAAGCTTTGATGTGATCTCTCTCTCCCCCTTTGACATCAATTTCCAAGAAGGGCTCTTCTGGGAAATTGATACAGATGGGTTGGTCCTTGAGTCACATAGCAAAGCAGCATGTCTAATATGATGCTGGTAGAGGACAAGAATCGTTGAGTGGAGCTAGAGCAAACAGAAATCAGGAATAAGTGGCAAGTTGGTTTTCCTGTGATGGAATCGATGACTCCGAGTTGTGTGCTTTGGTTGCACCGAAAGATTTCGGTTGGGCCGAAGAGAACAAACCGGTGTGACCGAGTTCATTAGAGTGAAACCACTTGTCACCTTAGCTCACTAGACAAGTAAAATCTCACAAGGATATGCAAGGAATTTACTGAAAGATTTGCAATGAATTGGATGCAGAAAATGCAGAACAAAAAGGAAAGAAAAGAAACTAAAAGTTCTAGATGAAGTTTGAAAGGGGAAACAAATATGCAAATGCAAAAGCACGGACAAACACACGAGAACTTCATCTAGAAATGGTCGGCGACAAAGTCACCTATGTTAGAGTATATTGACTTAGGAGTCAAGTGAGAGCACTTGATCATAGGTCATACTCATCGTTTAAGCTCAAAATGGGGTTACCATTTTTCGTTTAAGCATCTTGATGTATTCACATCTTTTCGAGTTGCTTTGGCTCATGACTTGGAGTAAAGCTTCTCTAAGATGGAATAACATACCTTGGGTGGTGGTGTTGATACTGCTCATGTAGTTGAAGTTGTGTGGGTTGCTCAAGGTTGATGTAGTTCATCAAGGGTTGGGAGCACCACTTGGAGTTTGAGTTCATCTACCTACATGGGTTAGCTTTGAAAGGAAGAGCACTTGTGTATCCGAAATGACAATCAATAGACTCAACATAGAATTTGCCAAAGGATATATTTGAATGGTTTTGTGCTTCCTTGTCTTCAACCACCATTGTGTAGAGACTTGGTGATGTAGAGATTGCTCAAGATGTGAGTGAGTTGCAATCTCATAGATTTAGATTCAACCAAGTACCTACACGGGTTAGATAACATGCAAGGTACAAATATATCCAAGACATATGAATAGCATTATAAGAGAAATATCGAGGATTAGTCATAGGCTCATGCCCCGCATGTATCAAATGGAGTTCCTACTCCAAGTTTGAAGCATCAATGATGTTCAATTCACCTCTCAACCTGCAAAACACTTTATCATCAAGTGGTTTAGTGAATATATCCGCCAATTGCTTATCGGTGCGAACATGCTTAAGGTTAATGTCCCCTTTTGCAACATGATCTTGAATGAAAGGATGATGAACTTCAATATGCTTGGTTCGAGAATGTTGACGGGATTGTGAGCAATCTTAATAGCACTTTCATTGTCACATAGCAATGGAACATGTTTCACATATATCCCATAATCTTTAAGAGTTTGGGTCATCCAAAGTAATTGAGCGCAACATGAACCAGCGGCAATGTATTCCGCTTCGGCGGTGGATAAGGATACCGAGTTTTGTTTCTTGGAAGACCAAGACACAAGAGATCTACCAAGGAATTGACAAGTACCCGAAGTGGATTTTCTATCAACCTTGTCTCCGGCATAGTCCGAATCGGAGTAGCCAACAAGATCAAAAGAGGACCTCTTAGGATACCAAATGCCAAAATTTGGTGTATGGATTAGGTATCTCACTATCCTTTTCACAGCCTTAAGATGACACTTTTTAGGAGCAGCTTGATATCGTGCACACATGCATACACTTAGCATAATATCGGGACAAGAGGCACATAGATATAACAATGAACCAATCATAGAGCGATAGACCTTTTGATCAACCGGTTCACCATCTTTGGTCAAATCAAGATGTCCACTAGTAGGCATGGGTGTAGTCATACCTTTGCATTCTTGCATATTGAACTTCTTGAATAAGTCCTTGGTGTACTTCGTTTGAGAGACAAAGGTACCTTCCTTAGTTTGCTTGATTTGCAAACCGAGAAAGAATTTGAGTTCACTCATCATAGACATCTCAAACTTCTCCGACATTAGCTTTCCAAACTTCTCACTAAAATGAGGGTTAGTTGAACCAAATATGATATCATCAACATAAATTTGGCACACAAATAGTTCTCCATTAACCCTTTTAGTAAAAAGAGTAGAATCAATTTTACCAATTTCAAAGACCTTTTCAATAAGGAACTTGGTCAAGCATTTATACCATGCTCTAAGAGCTTGTTTAAGACCATAAAGGGCTTTGTGAAGTTTGTAAACATGATTAGGTTTCTTAGGATTGACGAAGCCGGGAGGTTGCTTAACATAGACTTCCTCCTCAATTTTTCCATTTAGAAAAGCACTTTTAATGTCCATTTGGTACAAGGTGATATCATGGTGATTAGCATAAGAAAGTAAGATGCGAATGGACTCAAGTCTAGGAACGGGAGCATATGTCTCACCATAGTCCATACCTTCAACTTGTGTGTAGCCTTGGGCGACGAGACATGCTTTGTTGCGAACCACTTGTCCATCTTCATCTTGCTTGTTGCGAAACACCCATTTGGTACCAATGATGTTGTGATTTTTGTCGGGCTTCTCGACCAATGTCCACACTTGATTTCTCTCAAAGTTGTGTAGCTCTTCATGCATAGCGTTTATCCAGTTCGGATCCTCCAATGCTTCTTCAACCTTCATAGGTTCAATGCTAGAGATGAATGAGTAATTTTCACAAAAGTTAGCTAAACGAGTTTTAGAGCGAGTGATTCTCCCGGTTTGGATATCATTGTAGATTTTCTCGACGAGATGATCCTTAGCAATTCTTGCTCAAACTTGTGAAAGCTTTTGCTTGGGTCGGGGTGGAACATCCTCTTCATCTTGTTCTTCTTCTTGGCCTTCTTTATTGTTGACGTTGTCATTCTCTTGTCGTGGTGGAGAAAGGGGTTGTTGATGTTCATCTTGGTGCGCTTCCTCGTTTTCTTCATCTTGGCGTGTCCCACTTGTGGATGCTTCCGTATCAACTCTTGGTTCACCTTGTCGTGAGGTAGAAGCTTCCACTTGGACGGACGAGGTACTCTCCTTCACTTTCATTGGACGAATCTTGCCAATGGACAAGTCTTGAATTGCTCCCGAAGGGTCTTTGTCTCCTACATCAATTGGCAATTGCTCTACTTGCGAGCCATTAGATTCATCAAACTTCACATCTACCGTCTCTTCAACCTTTCAGGTGAAATTGTTGTAGACACGGTAAGTGTGAGAGTTTGAGCCATAACCAAGTAGGAAACCTTCATGAGATTTAGGAGAAAATTTAGAACGATGATGCTTATCAAGAATGTAGCACTTTGAGCCGAATACTCGAAAGTATCCAACTTGGGGTTTGTTACCTGTGAGGAGCTCGTATGCCGTCTTGCCGAGTAGCTTGTGAAGATACAAGCGATTTGTTGCATGACAAGCTGTCTCAACCGGTTCCGCCCAAAAGTTCTTTGGCGTTTTGTACTCATCAAGCATCGTTCTTGCCATTTCGATAAGAGCCCGGTTCTTCCTTTCAACAACTCCATTTTGTTGAGGTGTGTACATAGCCGAGAACTTGTGTGAAATCCCTTCTTCGTCAAGAAAGGTGTCCACATTTGCGTTCTTGAACTCCGTTCCGTTGTCGCTCCGAACCTTCTTGATCTTCACGTCAAACTGATTTTGGGCCTTCCTAGCGAAGTTTTTGAAGATCTTTTGGACCTGTGATTTGTCATCAAGAAAGAACGCCCATGTAAATCTTGAAAAATCATCAACTATGACTAGAACAAATGAGTTACCACCGAGACTCTTGTAGGCATTTGGACCAAAGAGATCCATGTGAAGTAGCTCGAGTGGTCTTCTTGTGGTCATGATGTTCTTCGCGCGGTGACTTCCTCCAACTTGTTTCCCTGCTTGACAAGCACTACAAAGTCTATCCTTGTCAAATATGACATCTTTTATTCCAAGGGTATGATCACCTTTA